>NW_021834224.1:27500-62500 GCF_006345805.1 Octopus sinensis
CATCATCATCATGATCACTATCATTTGGGTTGGACGGTTCAACTGGGGTCTGGGAAGCCAGGAAGATGCACCAGGGACCAATCTGGTCTGGCAGTGTTTCTACAGCTGGATGGCCTTCCCAACACCAACCACTCACCCCCACCCCACATATATATATATATATATATATATATATAGATAGATATATAAAACAGGCTTCTTTCAGTTTCCGTCTACCAAATCCACTCACAAGGCTTTGGTCGGCCCAAGGCTATAGTAGAGGACACATGCCCAAGGTGCCACACAGTGGCACTGAACCCGGAATGATGTGGTTAGTAAGCAAGCTACTTACCACACAGCCACTCCTACGCCTATTATTATTATTATTATTATCATCATCATTATTATCATCATCATCATCATCATTATTATTATAATCATTATTATCATCATTATCATCATTATTATCATCATCATCATCATTATCATTATCATTATTATTATTATTATTATTATTATTTTATGTTTGACTTTTGCTTTGCATTTGTACAAGTTGGCTCCAAGTCTCACCCAGAGGCCTCAAGAGACAACATATTAGAAGTTCACGTTGGTGTTATGCCTATGGCGTCATAAGTTTGGTTTTGTCTAAGAAAACATAAGAAGATTATAAATTTGTTTTAAAATTTGAGATTACATCATAGATAGTATTTTACGTTAGATATGGGCAGTTCCCATGAGGACTATCTTTTGAATTTCTGCCATTTTGGGGTTTCCTGGTATCTGAGCTACATAGCAATCAGCCCCTTTTGCTATCATTCCCAGGGCACCTATGACAACAGGTATTGTTTTAGTCTTCAGTTTCCACATTTTGCTAATTTCTATTTCAAGATCGTTATACTGGCTCAATTTTTGGTAGGTCTTGACAGATAAGTTTATATTGATTGGAACAGTCATATCAATACGGAGGCAGGATTTCTGTCTGAAGGCTTTCAATAAGGCCTATTCACATCTATCTTTCTGTCAGTTTGAATGGTGAAGTTCCAGAGGAATGAGATATGATCATTTTCAAGCACAGGAGGTGGTTTGTGCTATTATTATTATTATTAAAAAGCACCCACTACACTCTCGGAGTGGTTGGTGTTAGGAAGGGTATCCAGCTGTAGAAACTATGCCAGATCAAGATTGGAGCCTGGTGCAGCCATCTGGTTTGCCAGCCCTCAGTCAAAATCGTCCAACCCATGCTAGCATGGAAAGCGGACGCCAAACGATGATTATTATTATTATTATTATAGGCGCAGGAGTGGCTGTGTGGTAAGTAGCTTGCTAACCAACCACATGGTTCCAGGTTCAGTCCCACTGCGTGGTATCTTGGGCAAGTGTCTTCTGCTATAGCCCCGGGCTGACCAATGCCTTGTGAGTGGATTTGGTTGACGGAAACTGAAAGAAGCCTGTCGTATATATGTATATATATATATGTGTATGTGTGTGTGTTTGTCCCCCTAACATTGCTTGACAACCGATGCTGGTGTGTTTACGTCCCCGTCACTTAGCGGTTCAGCAAAAGAGACCGATAGAATAAGTACTGGGCTTACAAAGAATAAGTCCCGGGGTCGAGTTGCTCGACTAAAGGCGGTGCTCCAGCATGGCCGCAGTCAAATGACTGAAACAAGTAAAAGAGAGATTATTATTATTATTATTATTACCATTATTACTATTACTATTATTATTATTATTATTACTATTATTCAGGCCTGGTTCCTATCGTAGAAAGAATTATCATCATCATCATCATCATCATCATCATTATTATTGTAAAAAATATGATTTCGGTTATTATTAAGAGTACAGTTGGTGTGTGGTCCCAGTTGACAAGACATACCACATACAGTCACACTAACACGAAAATGTTGACTTTATAGGTGGGAAATTTTTAAGTAAACACTGAACAATGTTTCATTTCTTTCCAGCCTATTAATCCATGTGTGTGTGTGTGTGTGTGTGTGTGTGTGTGTGTGAGAGAGAGAGAGAGAGAGAGAGAGAGAGAGTATGTGTATATATGTGTATGTGCACGGGAATGTTTGTAAGATCTTGTGAGTGTGTATGCATATTTATTTATATATATATGCCTATATGTATGAGTGTGTCTATCTATCTGCCTATTCTCTCTCTCTCTCTCTCTCTCTCTCTCTATATATATATATATATATATATATATATATATATATATAATATATATATATATATATATATGTAAAAAAATACAAACTGGGACAAGAACGCAAAACATTAGAAGACGATACAAAAAACACGGACGGGACATTCGAAGCCTTCAATCTTCAGTCAAGAACCGGATCATCCTCGCAATTTCGGCTGAGTAATCTTGAGATTGCTCCGACCTGGCCAGCCCCAAAGGAAAATCTAAGCCAAGCACATTAGATTCCTTGGAAGAAAGCCTCGAATGTATACAAAACAAGGATGGGAACGAATAAGAATATATATATATATATATATATATGTATATATATATGTATATATATATAATTAAGGGTTTAGCAAAAAGTTGCTTGGGCAAAATGCTTAACGGTATTTCATCTGTCATTATGTTTTGAGTTCAAATTTCGTAGTGGTCGACTTTGACGTACAGATTATTTAATTAATATTTTAATGGCAGTGCCCCAGCATGGCCACAGCTCGTGAGCTGAAACTAGATGAAATAAAATAAAAATAGCTGTCAAAAACCGCTAGTTCTTCTGTGAGTTACGAGTATTGCTATCTGTGGAGTTATATTTGTAGTCAATATAGTGGTTTTTGACTGCTATTTCTAAATTTTCGGTATGTGGTGAAGCAACTTTTTGCTAAACCCTTAATTATATTTATAATTATAAAAAAAACTTTTTGTATAAGTTTTTACCGATAATGGTTTTTTCTTCTATACTGAAGCTACTTGGTGAAATTTGTTAATTATTAAATTAATAATTTTTTACCCTACATCTATAATATATGATTGATCGTTCGCCACTACACACATTTTTTTCTCTCCTTGTTTTTTTCTGTGTCCCTTTCTGTAGAAGAGCATAGGCTCGAAACGTAAAAGACTTTTTCTATTCCTGAGCGTTATACTAATGTTTTGTACACCACCTGTCTTCGTCTTTTGTTTTTTTCGTAAACTCTCCCTATATATATATATATATATATATCATCATCATCATCATCATCATCATTTAACGTCCGCTTTCCATGCTAGCATGGGTTGGACGGTTCAACTGGGGTCTGGGGAGCCCGAAGGCTGCACCAGGCCAGTCAGATCTGGCAGTGTTTCTACAGCTGGATGCCCTTCATAACGCCAACCACTCCGAGAGTGTAGTGGGTGATTTTATGTGCCACCGACACAGGTGCCAGACGAGGCTGGCGAACGGCCACGCTCGGATGGTGTTTTTATGTGCCACCGACACAGGTGCAGACGAAGCTGGCGAACGGCCACGCTCGGATGGTGTTTTTATGTGCCACCGACACAGGTGCAGACGAAGCTGGCGAACGGCCACGCTCGGATGGTGTTTTTATGTGCCACCGACACAGGTGCCAGACAAGGCTGGCAGACGTCCGCGCTCGGATGGTGTTTTTATGTGCCACCGACACAGGTGCCAGACGAGGCTGGCGAACGGCCACGCTCGGATGGTGTTTTTATGTGCCACCGACACAGGTGCAGACGAAGCTGGCGAACGGCCATGCTCGGATGGTGTTTTTATGTGCCACCGACACAGATGCCAGACGAAGCTGGCGAACGGCCACGCTCGGATGGTGTTTTTATGTGCCACCGACACATATATGTATATATATATACCAACACCATTAACATAAAGTGTGGCCCCATCTAGGCCTATGATAGATACACCATATCTCGAAAATGCTATGCTTTTGCTATCCAGGAAAGGGAGACAAGTTTTAAAAACTCATCAATGAGAGATAAGGATGTTTCTGTGACCCCATGTTGTGATACAATATAAATGTCAGCTGTGACAATATAGTGGATATCCTCCCACATCATTAGCAATTCTCCAAGAATGTCCACAAGATACTATTTTCACATGGCATTTAGCATTGTTGATAAAAGCATTTACAATGCCATCCACGGGAAGGATTGTCTTGATAGCAATATCAAAAACATACCAGAAGCAAAATAAGGAACACTGATGGGAAGATGTCAATTGTACCAATATGGTAGAAACCCACATCATTAGGAGTTCTCCAAAAAATGTCCACAAGGTACTACTTTCACATGAGATATAATATTGTTGATAGTGGAGGCGCAATGACCCAGTGGTTAGGGCAGCGGACTCGCGGTCGTAGGATCGGGGTTTCGATTCCCAGACCGGGCGTTGAGAGTGTTTATTGAGCGAAAACACCTAAAGCTCCACGAGGCTCCGGCAGGGGATGGTGGTGATCCCTGCTGTACTCTTTCACCACAACTTTCTCTCACTCTTACTTCCTGTTTCTGTTGTACCTGTATTTCAAAGGGCAGGCCTTGTCACTCTCTGTGTCACGCTGAATATCACCCCCGAGAACTACGTTAAGGGTACACGTGTCTGTGGAGTGCTCAGCCACTTACACGTTAATTTCACGAGCAGGCTGTTCCATTGATTGGCTCAACCGGAACCCTCGTCGTCGTAACTGACGGAGTGCTTCCGATATCGTTGATAAAACCATTTACGATGCTGTCCACATGAAGGATTGTCCTGATAGCCATACCAAAAACATATCAGAACTAGAATAAGGAATACTGTTGGAATATTCCAGCAAAAAGAAGCAATCTGGTGCCAACACTACATCATATCATTGTTCGACCGTGGTCGAGACAATGGAATTTGCCATGCTATGCCAGACTTCACGGTCCATCGTAGCATTACGGAGGTCCTGTTGCTGGATGCCTGTATCCCTGGAGATTACATCAGGGTAGGAGAGTGTGCGCCCTCTGGTATCGCGAGTAGATGGCTTCCAGAGGAGAAGAGCAGAAATGACCTCGTTTTCAGCTCTACAACAATGTCCAGCAAACTGGACTCTCCTACCTTTCACAAGAGATGATATGTATGTATATATATATATCATCATCATTGTTCGACCGTGGTCGAGACAATGGAATTTACTATGCTACGCCAGACTTCACGGTCCATCATGGCATAATGGAGGTCCTGTTGCTGGATGCCTGGATCCCTGGAGATTACATCAGGGTAGGAGAGTGTGCGACCTCTGGTATCGCGAGTAGATGGCTTCCAGAAAGAAGAGTAGAAATTACCTTGTTTTCAGCTCTACAACAATGTCCAGCAAACTGGACTTTCCTACCTTTCACAAGAGACGATATGTATGTATATATATATATCATCATCATCATTGTTCGACCGTGGTCGAGACAATGGAATTTACCATGCTATGCCAGACTTCACAGTCCATCATGGCATTATGGAGGTCCTGTTGCTGGATGCCTGTATCCCTGGAGATTACATCAGAGTAGGAGAGTGTGCACCCTCTGGTATCGCGAGTAGATGGCTTCCAGAGGAGAAGAGCAGAAATTACCTCGTTTTCAGCTCTACAACAATGTCCAGCAAACTGGACTCTCCTACCTTTCACAAGAGATGATACAGGTGGCAGTTTCCCATATATTTGTACTTTGGTTGGATGACACTTCCACAAGAGATTTTGGGCACTCATAAGGAGGTGAGTGTAAGTTCCATCCAACCGCCTCGCAAGCTTCTTTGATAACACTACAAGCCTGATATTGTCCTCTAAGATAGGAAGTATAAATCATGCAGCGTTGTAGAGGTTAGCTGTTTAGGAAATATGAATATCTCATGAAAAACTGGAGAAAAGGAGAAACTCACAGCTCTTGCACCCATGGTGTAAAATTTATACTTATACCACTGGGCTGTGTAACAATAAATCTGCATTGATTCTTTAGCATTCATATTACTCCATCAATTGTAATTCTTATTTATTAATATTGCATTATCTTGTAACTTCAAGATTTTGATGATGTACCGTATTTGACGGCATATTAGACGCACCCTCATTTCAGCAGGTCAAATTCAGGAAAAAAAGTTTTAAGTGTATTTAAGCATATATTGTTGAAAGCAGTCTAGCAGCTCATTACAAAAGCAGAAAACATTGCTGTATAAAAGCAAGATGGCATCGAGTTAGGGTTCCGATCAGCTGATATTAGTAAACGTGTGTCATGGATCGCAGCCTAACAATTTACGGTAGATTGCTTTGATTTTTACGATAATTCGTATTTTAAAGTAATAATACTGGTAATAATAATAATAATAATAATAATACTAGCAATAAAATAATGATGCATGAGTACGGAAAATATCATTAAGGCGTTAGCGTAGGTAGAAATACTTATTGTAAGCTAGGTTAGTGAGCGTCTGGGAGAAGATTAGCCTACGGGAGGGTCTTGACTTCACATATTAGACGCAGGGCGATTTTTTGAGCCAAATTTTTTGGAAAAAAGTGCGTCCTATATGCCGTCAAATACGGTAATTGTTTATTTTTAGGGTAGGTGTGAGAGACTGGATCTGGCCAGTTTAATCACAAAACATAAAATATTTGCTTCACATACGGCCAGTATAATCCTTCAGCAATCAGATTACCATGCAGTGGGACTGAACCTGGAACCATGTGGTTGGTAAGCAATCTACTTACCACTCAGCCACTCCTACACCTAAAAACAAATGCTTACAGCACTTAGGTTTCGCAAGCGGTCACCCATCTAAGTACTAACTAGGCTCGATGTTGCTTAACTTCAGTGGTCAGACGAGAACCGGTGCTTTCAACATGATATGGCCGTAAGCAAAAAATAGGGAACACTTCATGAATTTGCGTGTCATCCTTGCGCAGGGGCCATGCAAATCTTCTCTGTACCATTCCAATTTTGTTATAGGTATTACCAAAGCAATACATAGGCGCAGGGGTGGCTGTGTGGTAAGTAGCTTGCTAACCAACCACATGGTTCCGGGTTCAGTCCCACTGCGTGGCATCTTGGGCAAGTGTCTTCTGCTATGGCCCCGGGCCGACCAATGCCTTGTGAGTGGATTTGGTAGACGGAAACTGAAAGAAGCCTGTCGTATATATGTATATATATGTATGTGTGTGTGTTTGTGTGTCTGTGTTTGTCCCCCTAGCATTGCTTGACAACCGATGCTGGTGTGTTTACGTCCCCGTCACTTAGCGGTTCGGCAAAAAGAGACCGATAGAATAAGTACTGGGCTTACAAAAAGAATGAGTCCCGGGGTCGAGTTGCTCGACTAAAAGGCGGTGCTCCAGCATGGCCGCAGTCAAAATGACTGAAACAAGTAAAAGAAAGAAAGAAATATGATGGTCTTCTTTCAGTTTCCATCTATCAGATCAGTTACTCTTTTTACTCTTTTTACTCTTTTACTCTTTTACTCGTTTCAGTCATTTGACTGCGGCCATGCTGGAGCACCGCCTTTTAGTCGATCAAATCGACCCCGGGACTGATTCTTTGTAAGCCCAGTACTTATTGTATCGGTCTCTTTTGCCGAACCGCTAAATGACGGGGACGTAAACACACCAGCATCGGTTGTCAAGCAATGCTAGGGGGACAAACACAGACACACAAACACACACACACACACATATATATATACATATATACGACAGGCTTCTTTCAGTTTCTGTCTACCAAATCCACTCACAAGGCATTGGTCGGCCCGGGGCTATAGCAGAAGACACTTGCCCAAGATGCCGTGCAGTGGGACTGAACCCGGAACCATGTGGTTGGTTAGCAAGCTACTTACCACACAGCCACTCCTGCGCCTAGTTCACTAGGTTTTTTTTCAGCCTGGAGCTATATAGTAGAAGGCACTCACCCAAGGTGCCACGCAGTGGGATTGAACCTGGAACCATGTAGATGGGAAGCAAACCTCCTTACCACACAGCCACAGGTGCACCATTAGGCTTTTGCTTTTGCTCTTACAAAAAAAAAAAAAAGAAAAAAGAACCAAAACTAAAAAGAACTAAAGGCGGTGCTCCAGCATGGCCGCAGTCAAATGACTGAAACAAGTAAAAGAGAAAAGAGAGAGTAAAACCATTTATTACACTTTTGTTTAAATGTAGGCAGCAAACTTAATGCAGTAAGGCTAAATTAATCTTTACACAATTAATACAACATTCGTTATGAAAAGAAACTTCATTAGCATTAACGACAACTCTTACATATCAATCAAGCAGAAAGAATTCCTGGGAAATTCTCCCCATATCAATTTACTGCCCTTTTGATCTATCTGATACAGTTTAACTGGAGACACGTCCCAGCCTACTCCTGACATTACAGTCGGAGTGCTTAGATGTAAAAAGAGACCTCACATCCGAACAGCTGTTTAAACAGCCGTGTCAAACACTATCAAAGAGGTAAGCTGCTAGTCAAGAAAGATTAACCTCTATGCTAGTGGTAGCTTGTATGTGGTGCTCGGTATAATAAGATGCACTAGATGCACTCAGACTGAACGAAAAAAAATAGAAAGAAAGAAAAGAAAAATGGTAATTGTTGAAGCTGTACGATCCTTTGATCGTAGGTCTGTTGGATGAGAAATGAACCTTGTGTTAACTCCTTTACATTTAAACTGGCCAATAATCTGGTCAATATGTCCTGCCCCTTTTAAGTTTGAAACAGTCAGATCTGGTCTTTTTCACACCTACTCTAAAATGTCATTCTAAGAATAAACAATCACATCATTGATAATCTCAAAGCTATGAGATAAAACATGATTGATGGAGAACAATGATCATACATAAGCCATGGCATTTGACAGAATAGTCTGAATGCTAAAGGGTTAATGTTTAAAGAAGCCAGATCCAGCCTCTCCTACCTGTCCTACAATGTCAATCTAAGAATAAACAATCACATCATTGATAATCTCAAAGCTATGAGATAAAACATGATTGATGGAGAACAATGATCATACATAAGCCATGGCATTTGACAGAATAGTCTGAATGCTAAAGGGTTAATGTTTAAAGAAGCCAGATCCAGCCTCTCCTACCTGTCCTACAATGTCAATCTAAGAATAAACAATCACATCATTGATAATCTCAAAGCTACGAGATAAAACATGATTGATGGAGAACAATGATCATACATAAGCCATGGCATTTGACAGAATAGTCTGAATGCTAAAGGGTTAATGTTTAAAGAAGCCAGATCCAGCCTCTCGTACCTGTCCTACAATGTCAATCTAAGAATAAACAATCACATCATTGATAATCTCAAAGCTACGAGATAAAACATGATTGATGGAGAACAATGATCATACATAAGCCATGGCATTTGACAGAATAATCTGAATGCTAAAGGGTCAATGTTTAAAGAAGCCAGATCCAGCCTCTCGTACCTGTCCTACAATGTCATTCTAAGAATAAACAATCACATCATTGATAATCTCAAAGCTACGAGATAAAACATGATTGATGGAGAACAATGATCATACATAAGCCATGGCATTTGACAGAATAGTCTGAATGCTAAAGGGTTAATGTTTAAAGAAGCCAGATCCAGCCTCTCGTACCTGTCCTACAATGTCATTCTAAGAATAAACAATCACATCATTGATAATCTCAAAGCTACGAGATAAAACATGATTGATGGAGAACAATGATCATACATAAGCCATGGCATTTGACAGAATAGTCTGAATGCTAAAGGGTTAATGTTTAAAGAAGCCAGATCCAGCCTCTCGTACCTGTCCTACAATGTCAATCTAAGAATAAACAATCACATCATTGATAATCTCAAAGCTACGAGATAAAACATGATTGATGGAGAACAATGATCATACATAAGCCATGGCATTTGACAGAATAATCTGAATGCTAAAGGGTTAATGTTTAAAGAAGCCAGATCCAGCCTCTCATACCTGTCCTACAATGTCAATCTAAGAATAAACAATCACATCATTGATAATCTAAAGCTACGAGATATAAAACATGATTGATGGAGAACAATGATCATACATAAGCCATGGCATTTGACAGAATAATCTGGATGCTAAAGGGTTAATGTTTAAAGAAGCCAGATCCAGCCTCTCGTACCTGTCCTACAATGTCATTCTAAGAATAAACAATCACATCATTGATAATCTCAAAGCTACGAGATAAAACATGATTGATGGAGAACAATGATCATACATAAGCCATGGCATTTGACAGAATAGTCTGAATGCTAAAGGTTAATGTTTAAAGAAGCCAGATCCAGCCTCTCGTACCTGTCCTACAATGTCAATCTAAGAATAAACAATCACACATCATTGATAATCTCAAAGCTATGAGATAAAACATGATTGATGGAGAACAATGATCATACATAAGCATGGCATTTGACAGAATAATCTGGATGCTAAAGGGTTAATGTTAAAGAAGCCAGATCCAGCCTCTCGTACCTGTCCTACAATGTCATTCTAAGAATAAACAATCACATCATTGATAATCTCAAAGCTACGAGATAAAACATGATTGATGGAGAACAATGATCATACATAAGCCATGGCATTTGACAGAATAGTCTGAATGCTAAAGGGTTAATGTTTAAAGAAGCCAGATCCAGCCTCTCGTGCCTGTCCTACAATGTCATCTAAGAATAAACAATCACATCATTGATAATCTCAAAGCTATGAGATAAAACATGATTGATGGAGAACATGATCATACATAAGCCATGGCATTTGACAGAATAGTCTGAATGCTAAAGGGTTAATGTTAAAGAAGCCAGATCCAGCCTCTCGTACCTGTCCTACAATGTCAATCTAAGAATAAACAATCACATCATTGATAATCTCCAAGCTACGAGATAAAACATGATTGATGGAGAACAATGATCATACATAAGCCATGGCATTTGACAGAATAGTCTGAATGCTAAAGGGTTAATGTTTAAAGAAGCCAGATCCAGCCTCTCGTACCTGTCCTACAATGTCAATCTAAGAATAAACAATCACATCATTGATAATCTCAAGCTACGAGATAAAACATGATTGATGGAGAACAATGATCATACATAAGCCATGCATTTGACAGAATAATCTGAATGCTAAAGGGTTAATGTTTAAAGAAGCCAGATCCAGCCTCTCGTACCTGTCCTACAATGTCATTCTAAGAATAAACAATCACATCATTGATAATCTCAAAGCTATGAGATAAAACATGATTGATGGAGAACAATGA
This sequence comes from Octopus sinensis, assembly GCF_006345805.1. Lineage (NCBI taxonomy): Eukaryota > Metazoa > Mollusca > Cephalopoda > Octopoda > Octopodidae > Octopus > Octopus sinensis. The sequence goes on from NW_021834224.1 coordinate 38,709, forward strand.
TCATACATAAGCCATGGCATTTGACAGAATAGTCTGAATGCTAAAGGGTTAATGTTTAAAGAAGCCAGATCCAGCCTCTCGTACCTGTCCTACAATGTCAATCTAAGAATAAACAATCACATCATTGATAATCTCAAAGCTACGAGATAAAACATGATTGATGGAGAACAATGATCATACATAAGCCATGGCATTTGACAGAATAATCTGAATGCTAAAGGGTTAATGTTTAAAGAAGCCAGATCCAGCCTCTCGTACCTGTCCTACAATGTCATTCTAAGAATAAACAATCACATCATTGATAATCTCAAAGCTACGAGATAAAACATGATTGATGGAGAACAATGATCATACATAAGCCATGGCATTTGACAGAATAATCTGAATGCTAAAGGGTTAATGTTTAAAGAAGCCAGATCCAGCCTCTCATACCTGTCCTACAATGTCAATCTAAGAATAAACAATCACATCATTGATAATCTCAAAGCTACGAGATAAAACATGATTGATGGAGAACAATGATCATACATAAGCCATGGCATTTGACAAAATAATCTGGATGCTAAAGGGTTAATGTTAAAGAAGCCAGATCCAGCCTCTCGTACCTGTCCTACAATGTCATTCTAAGAATAAACAATCACATCATCATTGATAATCTCAAAGCTACGAGATAAAACATGATTGATGGAGAACAATGATCATACATAAGCCATGGCATTTGACAGAATAGTCTGAATGCTAAAGGGTTAATGTTTAAAGAAGCCAGATCCAGCCTCTCGTACTTGTCCTACAATGTCAATCTAAGAATAAACATCACATCATTGATAATCTCAAAGCTACGAGATAAAACATGATTGATGGAGAACAATGATCATACAAAAGCCATGGCATTTGACAGAATAATCTGGATGCTAAAGGGTTAATGTTTAAAGATGCCAGATCCAGCCTCTTGTACATGTCCTACAATGTCATTCTAAGAATAAACAATCACATCATTGATAATCTCAAAGCTACGAGATAAAATATGATTGATGGAGAACAATGATCATACATAAGCCATGGCATTCCACAGAATAGTCTGGATGCTAAAGGGTTAATGTTTAAAGAAGCCAGATCCAGCCTCTCGTACCTGTCCTACAATGTCATTCTAAGAATAAACAATCACATCATTGATAATCTCAAAGCTACGAGATAAAACATGATTGATGGGGAACAATGATCATACATAAGCCATGGCATTTGACAGAATAATCTGGATGCTAAAGGGTTAATGTTTAAAGGAGCCAGATCCAGCCTCTCGTACCTGTCCTACAATGTCATTCTAAGAATAAACAATCACATCATTGATAATCTCAAAGCTACGAGATAAAACATGATTGATGGAGAACAATGATCATACATAAGCCATGGCATTTGACAGAATAGTCTGGATGCTAAAGGGTTAATGTTTAAAGAAGCCAGATCCAGCCTATCGTACCTGTCCTACAATGTCATTCTAAGAATAAACAATCACATCATTGATAATCTCAAAGCTACGAGATAAAACATGATTGATGGAGAACAATGATCATACATAAGCCATGGCATTTGACAGAATAGTCTGGATGCTAAAGGGTTAATGTTTAAAGAAGCCAGATCCAGCCTATCGTACCTGTCCTACAATGTCATTCTAAGAATAAACAATCACATCATTGATAATCTCAAAGCTACGAGATAAAACATGATTGATGGAGAACAATGATCATACATAAGCCATGGCATTTGACAGAATAATCTGAATGCTAAAGGGTTAATGTTTAAAGAAGCCAGATCCAGCCTCTCATACCTGTCCTACAATGTCAATCTAAGAATAAACAATCACATCATTGATAATCTCAAAGCTACGATATAAAACATGATTGATGGAGAACAATGATCATACATAAGCCATGGCATTTGACAGAATAATCTGGATGCTAAAGGGTTAATGTTTAAAGAAGCCAGATCCAGCCTCTCGTACCTGTCCTACAATGTCATTCTAAGAATAAACAATCACATCATTGATAATCTCAAAGCTACGAGATAAAACATGATTGATGGAGAACAATGATCATACATAAGCCATGGCATTTGACAGAATAGTCTGAATGCTAAAGGGTTAATGTTTAAAGAAGCCAGATCCAGCCTCTCGTACTTGTCCTACAATGTCAATCTAAGAATAAACAATCACATCATTGATAATCTCAAAGCTACGAGATAAAACATGATTGATGGAGAACAATGATCATACAAAAGCCATGGCATTTGACAGAATAATCTGGATGCTAAAGGGTTAATGTTTAAAGATGCCAGATCCAGCCTCTGTACCTGTCCTACAATGTCATTCTAAGAATAAACAATCACATCATTGATAATCTCAAAGCTACGAGATAAAATATGATTGATGGAGAACAATGATCATACATAAGCCATGGCATTTCACAGAATAGTCTGGATGCTAAGGGTTAATGTTTAAAGAAGCCAGATCCAGCCTCTCGTACCTGTCCTACAATGTCAATCTAAGAATAAACAATCACATCATTGATAATCTCAAAGCTACGAGATAAAACATGATTGATGGAGAACAATGATCATACATAAGCCATGGCATTTGACAGAATAGTCTGGATGCTAAAGGGTTAATGTTAAAGAAGCCAGATCCAGCCTCTCGTACCTGTCCTACAATGTCATTCTAAGAATAAACAATCACATCATTGATAATCTCAAAGCTACGAGATAAAATATGATTGATGGAGAACAATGATCATACATAAGCCATGGCATTTGACAGAATAATCTGAATGCTAAAGGTTAATGTTTAAAGAAGCCAGATCCAGCCTCTCGTACCTGTCCTACATGTCAATCTAAGAATAAACAATCACATCATTGATAATCTCAAAGCTACGAGATAAAACATGATTGATGGAGAACAATGATCATACATAAGCCATGGCATTTGACAGAATAATCTGGATGCTAAAGGGTTAATGTTTAAAGAAGCCAGATCCAGCCTCTCGTACCTGTCCTACAATGTCATTCTAAGAATAAACAATCACATCATTGATAATCTCAAAGCTACGAGATAAAACATGATTGATGGAGAACAATGATCATACATAAGCCATGGCATTTGACAGAATAATCTGGATGCTAAAGGGTTAATGTTTAAAGAAGCCAGATCCAGCCTCTTGTACCTGTCCTACAATGTCATTCTAAGAATAAACAATCACATCATTGATAATCTCAAAGCTACAAGATAAAATATGATTGATGGAGAACAGATCATACATAAGCCATGGCATTTCACAGAATAGTCTGGATGCTAAAGGGTTAATGTTTAAAGAAGCCAGATCCAGCCTCTCGTACCTGTCCTACAATGTCATTCTAAGAATAAACAATCACATCATTGATAATCTCAAAGCTACGAGATAAAACATGATTGATGGAGAACAATGATCATACTACCATGGCATTTGACAGAATAATCTGGATGCTAAAGGTTAATGTTTAAAGAAGCCAGATCCAGCCTCTCGTACCTGTCCTACAATGTCATTCTAAGAATAAACAATCACATCATTGATAATCTCAAAGCTACGAGATAAAACATGATTAATGGAGAACAATGATCATACATAAGCCATGGCATTTGACAGAATAATCTGGATGCTAAAGGGTTAATGTTTAAAGAAGCCAGATCCAGCCTCTCGTACCTGTCCTACAATGTCATTCTAAGAATAAACAATCACATCATTGATAATCTCAAAGCTACGAGATAAAACATGATTGATGGAGAACAATGATCATACATAAGCCATGGCATTTGACAGAATAGTCTGAATGCTAAAGGGTTAATGTTTAAAGAAGCCAGATCCAGCCTCTCGTACCTGTCCTACAATGTCAATCTAATAAACAATCACACACATCATTGATAATCTCAAAGCTATGAGATAACATGATTGATGGAGAACAATGATCATACATAAGCCATGGCATTTGACAGAATAGTCTGAATGCTAAAGGGTTAATGTTTAAAGAAGCCAGATCCAGCCTCTCGTACCTGTCCTACAATGTCAATCTAAGAATAAACAATCACATCATTGATAATCTCAAAGCTATGAGATAAAACATGATTGATGGAGAACAATGATCATACATAAGCCATGGCATTTGACAGAATAGTCTGAATGCTAAAGGGTTAATGTTTAAAGAAGCCAGATCCAGCCTCTCGTACCTGTCTACAATGTCAATCTAAGAATAACAATCACATCATTGATAATCTCAAAGCTACGAGATAAAACATGATTGATGGAGAACAATGATCATACATAAGCAATGGCATTTGACAGAATAATCTGAATGCTAAAGGGTTATGTTTAAGAAGCCAGATCCAGCCTCTCGTACCTGTCCTACAATGTCAATCGAAGAATAAACAATCACATCATTGATAATCTCAAAGCTACGAGATAAAACATGATTGATGGAGAACAATGATCATACATAAGCCATGGCATTTGACAGAATAGTCTGAATGGTAAAGGGTTAATGTTAAAAGAAGCCAGATCCAGCCTCTCCTACCTGTCCTACAATGTCAATCTAAGAATAAAAAATCACATCATTGATAATCTCAAAGCTACGAGATAAAACATGATTGATGGAGAACAATGATCATACATAAGCCATGGCATTTGACAGAATAGTCTGAATGCTAAAGGGTTAAGTTTTAAAGAAGCCAGATCCAGCCTCTCCTACCTGTCCTACATGTCAATCTAAGAATAAACAATCACATCATTGATAATCTCAAAGCTACGAGATAAAACATGATTGATGGAGAACAATGATCATACATAAGCCATGGCATTTGACAGAATAGTCTGAATGCTAAAGGGTTAATGTTTAAAGAAGCCAGATCCAGCCTCTCGTACCTGTCCTACAATGTCAATCTAAGAATAAACAATCACATCATTGATAATCTCAAAGCTATGAGATAAAACATGATTGATGGAGAACAATGATCATACATAAGCCATGGCATTTGACAGAATAGTCTGAATGCTAAAGGGTTAATGTTTAAAGAAGCCAGATCCAGCCCCTCCTACCTGTCCTACAATGTCAATCTAAGAATAAACAATCACATCATTGATAATCTCAAAGCTACGAGATAAAACATGATTGATGGAGAACAATGATCATACATAAGCCATGGCATTTGACAGAGTAATCTGGATGCTAAAGGGTTAATGTTTAAAGAAGCCAGATCCAGCCTCTCGTACCGGTCCTACAATGTCAATCTAAGAATAAACAATCACATCATTGATAATCTCAAAGCTACGAGATAAAACATGATTGATGGAGAACAATGATCATACATAAGCCATGGCATTTGACAGAATAGTCTGAATGCTAAAGTGTTAATGTTTAAAGAAGCCAGATCCAGCCTCTCGTACCTGTCCTACAATGTCAATCTAAGAATAAACAATCACATCATTGATAATCTCAAAGCTATGAGATAAAACATGATTGATGGAGAACAATGATCATACATAAGCCATGGCATTTGACAGAATAGTCTGAATGCTAAAGGGTTAATGTTTAAAGAAGCCAGATCCAGCCTCTGGTACCTGTCCTACAATGTCAATCTAAGAATAAACAATCACATCATTGATAATCTCAAAGCTATGAGATAAAACATGATTGATGGAGAACAATGATCATACATAAGCCATGGCATTTGACAGAATAATCTGAATGCTAAAGGGTTAATGTTTAAAGAAGCCAGATCCAGCCTCTCGTACCTGTCCTACAATGTCAATCTAAGAATAAACAATCACATCATTGATAATCTCAAAGCTATGAGATAAAACATGATTGATGGAGAACAATGATCATACATAAGCCATGGCATTTGACAGAATAGTCTGAATGCTAAAGGGTTAATGTTTAAAAAGCCAGATCCAGCCTCTCGTACCTGTCCTACAATGTCAATCTAAGAATAAACAATCACATCATTGATAATCTCAAAGCTACGAGATAAAACATGATTGATGGAGAACAATGATCATACATAAGCAATGGCATTTGACAGAATAATCTGAATGCTAAAGGGTTAATGTTTAAAAAGCCAGATCCAGCCTCTCGTACCTGTCCTACAATGTCAATCTAAGAATAAACAATCACATCATTGATAATCTCAAAGCTACGAGATAAAAATGATTGATGGAGAACAATGATCATACATAAGCCATGGCATTTGACAGAATAATCTGAATGCTAAAGGGTTAATGTTTAAAGAAGCCAGATCCAGCCTCTCCTACCTACCTGTCCTACAATGTCAATCTAAGAAGAAAACAATCACATCATTGATAATCTCAAAGCTACGAGATAAAACATGATTGATGGAGAACAATGATCATACATAAGCCATGGCATTGACAGAATAATCTGGATGCTAAAGGTTAATGTTTAAAGAAGCCAGATCCTGCCTTTCCTACCTGTCCTACAATGTCAATCTAAGAATAAACAATCACATCATTGATAATCTCAAAGCTACGAGATAAAACATGATTGATGGAGAACAATGATCATACATAAGCCATGGCATTTGACAGAATAGTCTGAATGCTAAAGGGTTAATGTTTAAAGAAGCCAGATCCAGCCCCTCCTACCTGTCCTACAATGTCAATCTAAGAATAAACAATCACATCATTGATAATCTCAAAGCTACGAGATAAAACATGATTGATGGAGAACAATGATCATACATAAGCCATGGCATTTGACAGAGTAATCTGGATGCTAAAGGGTTAATGTTTAAAGAAGCCAGATCCAGCCTCTCGTACCGGTCCTACAATGTCAATCTAAGAATAAACAATCACATCATTGATAATCTCAAAGCTACGAGATAAAACATGATTGATGGAGAACAATGATCATACATAAGCCATGGCATTTGACAGAATAGTCTGGATGCTAAAGGGTTAATGTTTAAAGAAGCCAGATCCAGCCTCTCGTACCTGTCCTACAATGTCAATCTAAGAATAAACAATCACATCATTGATAATCTCAAAGCTATGAGATAAAACATGATTGATGGAGAACAATGATCATACATAAGCCATGGCATTTGACAGAATAGTCTGAATGCTAAAGGTTAATGTTTAAAGAAGCCAGATCCAGCCTCTCGTACCTGTCCTACAATGTCAATCTAAGAATAAACAATCACATCATTGATAATCTCAAAGCTACAAGATAAAACATGATTGATGGAGAACAATGATCATACATAAGCCATGGCATTTGACAGAATAATCTGGATGCTAAAGGGTTAATGTTTAAAGAAGCCAGATCCAGCCTCTCGTACCTGTCCTACAATGTCAATCTAAGAATAAACAATCACATCATTGATAATCTCAAAGCTATGAGATAAAACATGATTGATAGAGAACAATGATCATACATAAGCCATGGCATTTGACAGAATAATCTGAATGCTAAAGGGTTAATGTTTAAAGAAGCCAGATCCAGCCTCTCGTACCTGTCCTACAATGTCAATCTAAGAATAAACAATCACATCATTGATAATCTCAAAGCTACAAGATAAAACATGATTGATGGAGAACAATGATCATACATAAGCCATGGCATTTGACAGAATAGTCTGAATGCTAAAGGGTTAATGTTTAAAGAAGCCAGATCCAGCCTCTCGTACCTGTCCTACAATGTCAATCTAAGAATAAACAATCACATCATTGATAATCTCAAAGCTACGAGATAAAACATGATTGATGGAGAACAATGATCATACATAAGCCATGGCATTTGACAGAATAGTCTGAATGCTAAAGGGTTAATGTTTAAAGAAGCCAGATCCAGCCTCTCCTACCTGTCCTACAATGTCAATCTAAGAATAAACAATCACATCATTGATAATCTCAAAGCTACGAGATAAAACATGATTGATGGAGAACAATGATCATACATAAGCCATGGCATTTGACAGAATAGTCTGAATGCTAAAGGGTTAATGTTTAAAGAAGCCAGATCCAGCCTCTCGTACCTGTCCTACAATGTCAATCTAAGTATAAACAATCAATCATTGATAATCTCAAAAAGCTACGAGATAAAAGATGATTGATGGAGAACAATGATCATACATAAGCCATGGCATTTGACAGAATAATCTGAATGCTAAAGGGTCAATGTTTAAAGAAGCCAGATCCAGCCTCTCGTACCTGTCCTACAATGTCAATCTAAGAATAAACAATCACATCATTGATAATCTCAAAGCTACGAGATAAAACATGATTGATGGAGAACAATGATCATACATAAGCCATGGCATTTGACAGAATAATCTGGATGCTAAAGGGTCAATGTTTAAAGAAGCCAGATCCAGCCTCTCGTACCTCTCCTACAATGTCAATCTAAGAATAAACAATCACATCATTGATAATCTCAAAGCTACGAGATAAAACATGATTGATGGAACAATGATCATACATAAGCCATGGCATTTGACAGAATAATCTGGATGCTAAAGGGTCAATGTTTAAAGAAGCCAGATCCAGCCTCTCGTACCTGTCCTACAATGTCAATCTAAGTATAAACAATCACATCATTGATAATCTCAAAGCTACGAGATAAAACATGATTGATGGAGAACAATGATCATACATAAGCCATGGCATTTGACAGAATAGTCTGAATGCTAAAGGGTTAATGTTTAAAGAAGCCAGATCCAGCCTCTCGTACCTGTCCTACAATGTCATTCTAAGAATAAACAATCACATCATTGATAATCTCAAAGCTACGAGATAAAACATGATTGATAGAGAACAATGATCATACATAAGCCATGGCATTTGACAGAATAATCTGGATGCTAAAGGGTAATGTTTAAAGAAGCCAGATCCAGCCTCTCGTACCTGTCCTACAATGTCAATCTAAGTATAAACAATCACATCATTGATAATCTCAAAGCTACGAGATATAAAACATGATTGATGGAGAACAATGATCATACATAAGCCATGGCATTTGACAGAATAGTCTGAATGCTAAAGGGTTAATGTTTAAAGAAGCCAGATCCAGCCTCTCGTACCTGTCCTACAATGTCAATCTAAGAATAAACAATCACATCATTGATAATCTCAAAGCTACGAGATAAAACATGATTGATGGAGAACAATGATCATACATAAGCCAGGGCATTTGACAGAATAGTCTGAATGCTAAAGGGTTAATGTTTAAAGAAGCCAGATCCAGCCTCTCGTACCTGTCCTACAATGTCAATCTAAGAATAAACAATCACATCATTGATAATCTCAAAGCTACGAGATAAAACATGATTGATGGAGAACAATGATCATACATAAGCCATGGCATTTGACAGAATAATCTGAATGCTAAAGGGTTAATGTTTAAAGAAGCCAGATCCAGCCTCTCGTACCTGTCCTACAATGTCAATCTAAGAATAAACAATCACATCATTGATAATCTCAAAGCTACGAGATAAAACATGATTGATGGAGAACAATGATCATACATAAGCCATGGCATTTGACAGAATAGTCTGAATGCTAAAGGGTTAATGTTTAAGAAGCCAGATCCAGCCTCTCGTACCTGTCCTACAATGTCAATCTAAGAATAAACAATCACATCATTGATAATCTCAAAGCTACGAGATAAAACATGATTGATGGAGAACAATGATCAAACATAAGCCATGGCATTTGACAGAATAGTCTGAATGCTAAAGGGTTAATGTTTAAAGAAGCCAGATCCAGCCTCTCGTGCCTGTCCTACAATGTCAATCTAAGAATAAACAATCACATCATTGATAATCTCAAAGCTATGAGATAAAACATGATTGATGGAGAACAATGATCATACATAAGCCATGGCATTTGACAGAATAATCTGAATGCTAAAGGGTTAATGTTTAAAGAAGCCAGATCCAGCCTCTCGTACCTGTCCTACAATGTCAATCTAAGAATAAAATCACATCATTGATAATCTCAAAGCTACGAGATAAAACATGATTGATGGAGAACAATGATCATACATAAGCCATGGCATTTGACAGAATAATCTGGATGCTAAAGGGTTAATGTTTAAAGAAGCCAGATCCAGCCTCTCGTACCTGTCCTACAATGTCAATCTAAGAAAAAAACAATCACATCATTGATAATCTCAAAGCTACGAGATAAAACATGATTGATGGAGAACAATGATCATACATAAGCCATGGCATTTGACAGAATAGTCTGAATGCTAAAGGGTTAATGTTTAAAGAAGCCAGATCCAGCCTCTCGTACCTGTCCTACAATGTCAATCTAAGAATAAACAATCACATCATTGATAATCTCAAAGCTACGAGATAAAACATGATTGATGGAGAACAATGATCATACAAAAGCCATGGCATTTGACAGAATAATCTGGATGCTAAAGGGTTAATGTTTAAAGAAGCCAGATCCAGCCTCTTGTACCTGTCCTACAATGTCATTCTAAGAATAAACAATCACATCATTGATAATCTCAAAGCTACGAGATAAAAATGATTGATGGAGAACAATGATCATACATAAGCCATGGCATTTCACAGAATAGTCTGGATGCTAAAGGGTTAATTTTAAAGAAGCCAGATCCAGCCTCTCGTACCTGTCCTACAATGTCATTCTAAGAATAAACAATCACATCATTGATAATCTCAAAGCTACGAGATAAAGCATGATTGATGGAGAACAATGATCATACATAAGCCATGGCATTTGACAGAATAATCTGGATGCTAAAGGGTTAATGTTTAAAGAAGCCAGATCCAGCCTCTCGTACCTGTCCTACAATGTCATTCTAAGAATAAACAATCACATCATTGATAATCTCAAAGCTACGAGATAAAACATGATTGATGGAGAACAATGATCATACATAAGCCATGGCATTTGACAGAATAGTCTGAATGCTAAAGGGTTAATGTTTAAAGAAGCCAGATCCAGCCTCTCGTACCTGTCCTACAATGTCAATCTAAGAATAAACAATCACATCATTGATAATCTCAAAGCTATGAGATAAAACATGATTGATGGAGAACAATGATCATACATAAGCCATGGCATTTGACAGAATAGTCTGAATGCTAAAGGGTTAATGTTTAAGAAGCCAGATCCAGCCTCTCGTACCTGTCCTACAATGTCAATCTAAGAATAAACAATCACATCATTGATAATCTCAAAGCTATGAGATAAAACATGATTGATGGAGAACAATGATCATACATAAGCCATGGCATTTGACAGAATAGTCTGAATGCTAAGGGTTAATGTTTAAAGAAGCCAGATCCAGCCTCTCGTACCTGTCCTACAATGTCAATCAAAGAATAAACAATCACATCATTGATAATCTCAAAGCTACGAGATAAAACATGATTGATGGAGAATAATGATCATACATAAGCCATGGCATTTGACAGAATAATCTGAATGCTAAAGGGTTAATGTTTAAAGAAGCCAGATCCAGCCTCTCCTACCTGTCCTACAATGTCAATCTAAGAATAAAAAATCACATCATTGATAATCTCAAAGCTACGAGATAAAACATGATTGATGGAGAACAATGATCATACATAAGCCATGGCATTTGACAGAATAATCTGAATGCTAAAGGGTTAATGTTTAAAGAAGCCAGATCCAGCCTCTCCTAGCTGTCCTACAATGTCAATCTAAGAATAAACAATCACATCATTGATAATCTCAAAGCTACGAGATAAAACATGATTGATGGAGAACAATGATCATACATAAGCCATGGCATTTGACAGAATAATCTGAATGCTAAAGGGTTAATGTTTAAAGAAGCCAGATCCAGCCTCTCCTACCTGTCCTACAATGTCAATCTAAGAATAAACAATCACATCATTGATAATCTCAAAGCTACGAGATAAAACATGATTGATGGAGAACAATGATCATACATAAGCCATGGCATTTGACAGAATAATCTGGATGCTAAAGGGTTAATGTTTAAAGAAGCCAGATCCAGCCTCTTGTACCTGTCCTACAATGTCATTCTAAGAATAAACAATCACATCATTGATAATCTCAAAGCTACGAGATAAAACATGATTGATGGAGAACAATGATCATACATAAGCCATGGCATTTCACAGAATAGTCTGGATGCTAAAGGGTTAATGTTTAAAGAAGCCAGACCCAGCCTCTCGTACCTGTCCTACAATGTCATTCTAAGAATAAACAATCACATCATTGATAATCTCAAAGCTACGAGATAAAGCATGATTGATGGAGAACAATGATCATACATAAGCCATGGCATTTGACAGAATAATCTGAATGCTAAAGGGTCAATGTTTAAAGAAGCCAGATCCAGCCTCTCCTACCTGTCCTACAATGTCATTCTAAGAATAAACATCACATCATTGATAATCTCAAAGCTACGAGATAAAACATGATTGATGGAGAACAATGATCATACATAAGCCATGGCATTTGACAGAATAGTCTGGATGCTAAAGGGTTAATGTTTAAAGAAGCAAGATCCAGCCTCTCGTACCTGTCCTACAATGTCATTCTAAAAATAAACAATCACATCATTGATAATCTCAAAGCTACGAGATAAAACATGATTGATGGAGAACAATGATCATACATAAGCCATGGCATTTGACAGAATAATCTGGATGCTAACGGGTTAATGTTTAAAGAAGCCAGATCCAGCCTCTCGTACCTGTCCTACAATGTCATTCTAAGAAAATAACAATCACATCATTGATAATCTGAAAGCTACGAGATAAAACGTGATTGATGGAGAACAATGATCATACATAAGCCATGGCATTTGACAGAATAGTCTGAATGCTAAAGGGTTAATGTTTAAAGAAGCCAGATCCAGCCTCTCGTACCTGTCCTACAATGTCAATCTAAGAATAAACAATCACATCATTGATAATCTCAAAGCTATGAGATAAAACATGATTGATGGAGAACAATGATCATACATAAGCCATGGCATTTGACAGAATAGTCTGAATGCTAAAGGGTTAATGTTTAAAGAAGCCAGATCCAGCCTCTCGTACCTGTCCTACAATGTCAATCTAAGAATAAACAATCACATCATTGATAATCTCAAAGCTATGAGATAAAACATGATTGATGGAGAACAATGATCATACATAAGCCATGGCATTTGACAGAATAGTCTGAATGCTAAAGGGTTAATGTTTAAAGAAGCCAGATCCAGCCTCTCGTACCTGTCCTACAATGTCAATCAAAGAATAAACAATCACATCATTGATAATCTCAAAGCTACGAGATAAAACATGATTGATAGAGAATAATGATCATACATAAGCCATGGCATTTGACAGAATAATCTGAATGCTAAAGGGTTAATGTTTAAAGAAGCCAGATCCAGCCTCTCCTACCTGTCCTACAATGTCAATCTAAGAATAAAAAATCACATCATTGATAATCTCAAAGCTACGAGATAAAACATGATTGATGGAGAACAATGATCATACATAAGCCATGGCATTTGACAGAATAATCTGAATGCTAAAGGGTTAATGTTTAAAGAAGCCAGATCCAGCCTCTCCTAGCTGTCCTACAATGTCAATCTAAGAATAAACAATCACATCATTGATAATCTCAAAGCTACGAGATAAAACATGATTGATGGAGAACAATGATCATACATAAGCCATGGCATTTGACAGAATAATCTGAATGCTAAAGGGTTAATGTTTAAAGAAGCCAGATCCAGCCTCTCCTACCTGTCCTACAATGTCAATCTAAGAATAAACAATCACATCATTGATAATCTCAAAGCTACGAGATAAAGCATGATTGATGGAGAACAATGATCATACATAAGCCATGGCATTTGACAGAATAATCTGGATGCTAAAGGGTTAATGTTTAAAGAAGCCAGATCCAGCCTCTCGTACCTGTCCTACAATGTCATTCTAAGAATAAACAATCACATCATTGATAATCTGAAAGCTACGAGATAAAACATGATTGATGGAGAACAATGATCATACATAAGCCATGGCATTTGACAGAATAGTCTGAATGCTAAAGGGTTAATGTTTAAAGAAGCCAGATCCAGCCTCTCGTACCTGTCCTACAATGTCAATCTAAGAATAAACAATCACATCATTGATAATCTCAAAGCTATGAGATAAAACATGATTGATGGAGAACAATGATCATACATAAGCCATGGCATTTGACAGAATAGTCTGAATGCTAAAGGGTTAATGTTTAAAGAAGCCAGATCCAGCCTCTCGTACCTGTCCTACAATGTCAATCTAAGAATAAACAATCACATCATTGATAATCTCAAAGCTACGAGATAAAACATGATTGATGGAGAACAATGATCATACATAAGCCATGGCATTTGACAGAATAATATGAATGCTAAAGGGTTAATGTTTAAAGAAGCCAGATCCAGCCTCTCCTACCTGTCCTACAATGTCAATCTAAGAATAAACAATCACATCATGATAATCTCAAAGCTACGAGATAAAACTGATTGATGGATGAGATAAATGATACATGAATTGAGCCTGATTTACAATAATGCTAATTTTAATGTTTAAAGAAGCCAGATCCTGCCTTTCCTACCTGTCCTACAATGTCAATCTAAGAATAAACAATCACATCATTGATAATCTCAAAGCTACGAGATAAAACATGATTGATGGAGAACAATGATCATACATAAGCCATGGCATTTGACAGAATAGTCTGAATGCTAAAGGGTTAATGTTTAAAGAAGCCAGATCCAGCCTCTCGTACCGGTCCTACAATGTCAATCTAAGAATAAACAATCACATCATTGATAATCTCAAAGCTACGAGATAAAACATGATTGATGGAGAACAATGATCATACATAAGCCATGGCATTTGACAGAATAGTCTGAATGCTAAAGGGTTAATGTTTAAAGAAGCCAGATCCAGCCTCTCGTACCTGTCCTACAATGTCAATCTAAGAATAAACAATCACATCATTGATAATCTCAAAGCTATGAGATAAAACATGATTGATGGAGAACAATGATCATACATAAGCCATGGCATTTGACAGAATAGTCTGAATGCTAAAGGGTTAATGTTTAAAGAAGCCAGATCCAGCCCCTCCTACCTGTCCTACAATGTCAATCTAAGAATAAACAATCACATCATTGATAATCTCAAGCAACGAGATAAAACATGATTGATGGAGAACAATGATCATACATAAGCCATGGCATTTGACAGAGTAATCTGGATGCTAAAGGGTTATGTTTAAAGAAGCCAGATCCAGCCTCTCGTACCGGTCCTACAATGTCAATCTAAGAATAAACAATCACATCATTGATAATCTCAAAGCTACGAGATAAAACATGATTGATGGAGAACAATGATCATACATAAGCCATGGCATTTGACAGAATAGTCTGAATGCTAAAGGGTTAATGTTTAAAGAAGCCAGATCCAGCCTCTCGTACCTGTCCTACAATGTCAATCTAAGAAAAAACAATCACATCATTGATAATCTCAAAGCTACAAGATAAAACATGATTGATGGAGAACAATGATCATACATAAGCCATGGCATTTGACAGAATAATCTGGATGCTAAAGGGTTAATGTTTAAAGAAGCCAGATCCAGCATCTCTCTACCTGTCCTACAATGTCAATCTAAGAATAAACAATCACATCATTGATAATCTCAAAGCTATGAGATAAAACATGATTGATAGAGAACAATGATCATACATAAGCCATGGCATTTGACAGAATAATCTGAATGCTAAAGGGTTAATGTTTAAAGAAGCCAGATCCAGCCTCTCGTACCTGTCCTACAATGTCAATCTAAGAATAAACAATCACATCATTGATAATCTCAAAGCTACGAGATAAAACATGATTGATGGAGAACAATGATCATACATAAGCCATGGCATTTGACAGAATAGTCTGAATGCTAAAGGGTTAATGTTTAAAGAAGCCAGATCCAGCCTCTCCTACCTGTCCTACAATGTCAATCTAAGAATAAACAATCACATCATTGGTAATCTCAAAGCTACGAGATAAAACATGATTGATGGAGAACAATGATCATACATAAGCCATGGCATTTGACAGAATAATCTGGATGCTAAAGGGTCAATGTTTAAAGAAGCCAGATCCAGCCTCTCGTACCTGTCCTACAATGTCAATCTAAGAATAAACAATCACATCATTGATAATCTCAAAGCTACGAGATAAAACATGATTGATGGAGAACAATGATCATACATAAGCTATGGCATTTGACAGAATAATCTGGATGCTAAAAGGTCAATGTTTAAAGAAGCCAGATCCAGCCTCTCGTGCCTGTCCTACAATGTCAATCTAAGAATAAACAATCACATCATTGATAATCTCAAAGCTACGAGATAAAACATGATTGATGGAGAACAATGATCATACATAAGCCATGGCATTTGACAGAATAGTCTGAATGCTAAAGGGTTAATGTTTAAAGAAGCCAGATCCAGCTTCTCCTACCTGTCCTACAATGTCAATCTAAGAATAAACAATCACATCATTGATAATCTCAAAGCTACGAGATAAAACATGATTGATGGAGAACAATGATCATACATAAGCCATGGCATTTGACAGAATAATCTGAATGCTAAAGGGTCAATGTTTAAAGAAGCCAGATCCAGCCTCTCGTACCTGTCCTACAATGTCAATCTAAGAATAAACAATCACATCATTGATAATCTCAAAGCTACGAGATAAAACATGATTGATGGAGAACAATGATCATACATAAGCCATGGCATTTGACAGAATAATCTGGATGCTAAAGGGTCAATGTTTAAAGAAGCCAGATCCAGCCTCTCGTACCTGTCCTACAATGTCAATCTAAGTATAAACAATCACATCATTGATAATCTCAAAGCTACGAGATAAAACATGATTGATGGAGAACAATGATCATACATAAGCCATGGCATTTGACAGAATAGTCTGAATGCTAAAGGGTTAATGTTTAAAGAAGCCAGATCCAGCCTCTCGTACCTGTCCTACAATGTCATTCTAAGAATAAACAATCACATCATTGATAATCTCAAAGCTACGAGATAAAACATGATTGATAGAGAACAATGATCATACATAAGCCATGGCATTTGACAGAATAGTCTGGATGCTAAAGGGTTAATGTTTAAAGAAGCCAGATCCAGCCTCTCGTGCCTGTCCTACAATGTCATTCTAAGAATAAACAATCACATCATTGATAATCTCAAAGCTACGAGATAAAACATGATTGATGGAGAACAATGATCATACATGAGCTATGGCATTTGACAGAATAGTCTGAATGCTAAAGGGTTAATGTTTAAAGAAGCCAGATCCTGCCTATCGTGCCTGTCCTACAATGTCATTCTAAGAATAAGCAACCACATTATCAAAACCTTGAACCTACACAATAATGCATGATCAATTCAAAACATCGTGAATAAATCAGGGTTACATTTGACAGAATAATATGAATGAGAAAGGCCCAAATATTCTACTTGTTTTATGATCAAACTGGCCAGGTCTGGCCTCTCGCACCTACCCTACAATGTCATTCTAAAAATAAGCAACCACATCATCAAAACCTTGAAGCTACAAGATAATACATGATTATTTTTCAAGGACAAGATCTAAATGTTGGATGACAGACTCTTTTACTCTTTTACTTGTTTCAGTCATTTGACTGTGGCCATGCTGGAGCACCACCTTTAGTTGAGCAAATTGACCCCAGGACTTATTCTTTGTAAGCCTAGTACTTATTCTATTGGTATGTTTTGCCAAACTGCTAAGTTACAGGGACGTAAACACACTGACATCGGTTGTCAAGCAATGCTAGGGGGACAAACACAGACACACAAACACACACACACATATATATATATATATATACATATATACGACAGGCTTCTTTCAGTTTCTGTCTACCAAATCCACTCACAAGGCATTGGTCGGCCCGGAGCTATAGCAGAAGACACTTGCCCAAGATGCCACGCAGTGGGATGGACTGAACCCACAACCATGTGGTTGTTAGCAAGCTACTTACCACACAGCCACTCTCGCCTATATATATATATATATATATATATACATATATACGACAGGCTTCTTTCAGTTTCCGTCTACCAAATCCACTCACATGGCATTGGTCGGCTCGAGGCTATAGCAGAAGACACTTGCCCAAGATGCCACGCAGTGGGACTGAACCCGGAACCATGTGGTTGGTTAGCAAGCTACTTACCACACAGCCACTCCTGCGCCTATATATATATATATACATATATACGACAGGCTTCTTTCAGTTTCCGTCTACCAAATCCACTCACAAGGCATTTGGCGGGCCCGGGGCTATAGCAGAAGACACTTGCCCAAGATGCCACGCAGTGGGACTGAACCCGAAACCATGTGGTCGGTTAGCAAGCTACTTACCACACAGCCACTCCTGGATGTGTTATTAGAATGAAAGATGAGCGTTTGCCAAAGCGTCTTTTTTTTAAGGTGAGCTCAACTCTGGTAAGTGACCACGACATAAGACGAGGAAAAGGTATAAAGACTGTGTGAAGGAGAACCTGAAGAAACTAGATATAGAAAAAATGGTGATTGGGAAAATGATGCTATGGATCGGAACAAGTGGAGAGGTGCTGTTAGGACTGGTTGTAATACCTGAGATGAAAAGATAATTAAGAACTCTGAACTTAAAAGAGCCTGTCACAAAGGATCAATTGGCACTGTAATCAACAGTGAACATTGGGTATGTATTGTATGTGACCATGTTCTGTTGTCAAAAGCAGGATACGTGAATGTTCCTTCTCAAGCCATGCCTGGCTCATAAGGGCCGGTTTCCCGGTTTCCTTGGCGTATAGGTTCCCTGCCTGGATGGGACGCCGGTCTGTCAAACGTGAATGTTCCTTCTCAAGCCATGCCTGGCTCATAAGGGCCGGTTTCCCGGTTTCCTTGGCATATAGGGTCCCTGCCTGGACGGGACGCTGGTCCGTCGCAGGTGAGCTGCAAGATGCAGGAGGAAAGAGTGAGAGAAAGTTGTGGCAAAAGAGTCAGCAGAAGTTCGCCATTACCTTCTGCCGGAGACACATGGAGCTTAGATATTTTCGCTCATAAACACACACATCCCCCGGTCTGATATTCGAACCCGCGATCCCTCGGCCGCGAGTCCGCTGCTCTAAACACTAGGCCATGTGCCTCCACAAGGATACGTGAATCATATGAAGTCACATGAAAATCAAAATGCCCATGTTGCGAATGATCTTGGACACCAACCACCTGATACGACTAGTGTCATATGTCAAAAAATTGGTAAGACAATATCTGGACTTAAAGGACATGCTGGTTCACAAAAACATTCCTTTAGAATCAGATTCCAAAGGGCAAAGATACAGAAGAAACCTGAATAATATCTGTCACTTGTGTTTTAAACCCTGTCAGTCAGAAGCTGGCCTTGGACGTCATCTGAGGGTTCATCAACGGAGGGAATATGCTGTGTGATGGATGGGGTTTGGTGTGTGTGTTGATGGGACGGCTATCATCTCTCAAGATGAAGCAATCATCTTCATCATATATGTATGTGTAGGCGTAGGAGTGACTGTGTGGTAAGTAGCTTGCTTAACAACCACATGGTTCTGGGTTCAGTCCCACTGCGTGGCACCCCGCAGGAGTGACTGTGTGGTAAGTAGCTTGTTTACCAACCACATGGTTCCAGGTTCAGTCCCACTGCGTGGCACCTTGGGCAAGTGTCTTCTACTATAGCCTCGGGCCGACCAAAGCCTTGTGAGTGGATTTGGTAGACGGAAACTGAAAGAAGCCTGTTGTATATATGTATATATATATGCGTGTGTGTGTTTGTGCGTCTGTGTTTGTCCCCCTAGCATTGCTTGACAACCTATGCTGGTATGTTTACGTCGCCGTAACTTAGCGGTTCGGCAAAAGAGACCGATAGAATAAGTACTGGGCTTACAAAAGAATAAGTCCCGGGGTCGAGTTGCTCGATTAAAGGCGGTGCTCCAGCATGGCCGCAGTCAAATGACTGAAACAAGTAAAAGAGTATATATGTATATATATATATAAATATATATGTGTGTGTATATGTTTGTGTGTATGTGTTTGTCCCCCCCCCCCAAACATCGCTTGACAACCGATGCTGGTGTGTTTACGTCCCCGTAACTTAGCGGTTCGGCAAAAAGGGAGAACGATAAAATAAGTACTAGGCTTACAAAGAATAAGTCCTGGGGTCGATTTGGTTGACTAAAGGCAGTGCTCCAGCATGGCCACAGTCAAATGACTGAAACAAGTAAAGAGAGTAAAAAGCGAGTATGTACGTATGTATGGTGCTGTCAACATCAGACGTGCCATGAGGACCCTTCAAAATATGTTTTTGAATGTTTTCTTCTACATTTATGTCCAACTCCTCACCCCTAAATCAGTAACTGGTTTATTTCTCTTGTTATCAATAAGTAAAACACCCTTTACTTAACAGCATATCGTTATTCAGATCGGTGTTTTAAAAACATATATGTTCTATCCCGTAAAATTTCGCTGACACTATCCTGACATCTTCGTACGAAATTACCTTCGAAACACGCAATGAGTCGAACCAGGGACAACTGAAGAAGGGGAATATTCCTTGTATTGTTTGTCTTGTACTCTGTTTTTTCGTTGTTAAAATAAGTCCGTTTCCTTGTTTGATTTATGTTTTCGTTTCTCGTTGTGTTCTACGTTTATTTGTGGTGTCCTGTACTCATATATGCATGTATATATATGCATGTATATATATATATATATATATATAAAGTTAATCCTAACAAGAAAGCACAAAAAAACACAACAACACGAGGACGTGGAACAAATATAGTATTATTGGATGCTCAGGAAAGAAGGAGGGTTTAACGTTTCGAGCGGAGCTCTTCGTCGGAAACATAGGAGTAGGAAAGATCCAGAGAAGAGAAGAAAGAGGTATATATACGGTATATATACATACATATATATATATATATATATATATATAACGGGAAGCTTTATGAAAATAAACAAAAGACGAAGGCAGGTGGAATACAAACAAACAATTGTATTAGTATGGCGCTCAGGAATATAAATAAAACAAGTCTTTTACGTTTCGAGCATATGCTCTTCAACAGAAAGATACACAGAAAAGAAACACAGAAAGAAACAAGGAGAGAAAAAAATGCATGCAGAGGCTAGCGAATCAACATGGCGATATATATATATATATTTAGTGAAGGGAAGAAATGGAGCTGAACGAAGATTCTACAGAATTCCTTTTATTATTTTCTACACATGTTTCAAAGGCCGCAAATTTCCAAATTCGGATTGAATAAGGAGACCATTTTGCGGTTTTCTCTTCAGGAAAATCCAGGAATTTAAAAATCCAAAACAAATGCGCAGCAAGGTATTCGAACAAAACGCACCTTAGGAGCCCATGAAATGGCACAAAACTGTCTCTCTGTTCGAATACCTTGCTGCGCATTTGTTTTGGAGATTTAAATTCCTGGATTTTCCTGAAGAGAAAGCCGCAAAATGGTCTCCTTATTCAATCCGAATTTGGAAATTTGCGGCCTTTGAAACATGTGTAGAAAATAATAAAAGGAATTCTGTAGAATCTTCGTTCAGCTCCATTTCTTCCCTTCACTAAATATATTAAACTTCAATTATCCGCGCTAAGGCACGGTTGCGACACCGCAAGGTCGTAACTTCAACCGTGTTTTCTCTGTTGTGATTTTTGCTACCCAGGTATCGGTTAAATTTTGAATAATCCTTAACAAGATAATTCATTTATCCATTTCAATAAATAAATAAATATACATATATATATATATATATATATATATATATATATATATATATATGTGCATGTATATATACGTATAGATAGGTATGTACATATATTTATGTATGTATGCAGATGTTTACTTTTGTTAAATTGTTATTACATACGTACATACTTACATACACACGTTTGTATAGAAATATAATTTGTAAACCAATTAATTAATCAGCTAATTAATCTTGACTTAAAATTAGTTTAACAGATTTTAATCCAAGTGGTGTAATTAAGTTGAAATAGCAGACAATTTAAGATAGTGTTTCAGTCAGTGTAAAACAACAGTAACGTTAATAAGGATTAAGGGAACGAGGTAGCTGAGTCGTTAGCATGCCAAGCAAATTGCTTAGCGGTGTTTCGTACAACGGTAATTTCGTATTTTATGTTCGTCAAATAGAATCTGTTCTGGACCACATTGAAAACACTGCATGCAATCAAACTTCACTGGGTGAAACAGACACACACACACACATGCATATTTTTGCTCTTCTTCTTATTTCATTCGTTTAGTTAGTTAGTAGTTAGTTAATTTTTTGGCTCGAAAAGCAAAAAAGCAAGGCCATGTAGGGGGACATGGAGTTATGTACAGGGAGGGTGTTCATGTAAAGAGTTCAGGCCACTTGTGGTCAAGGGAGACTTTGAACCGAGCGGTCGTCAGCATCTTCACTATCTCGTCCGGCAGCTTATTCCACGGATCCGCAACCCATTGGCACGTCAATTTCACGAGCAGGCTGTTCCATCGATCAGACGGACTGGGACACTCATCATCGTAACCGACGGAGAGCCAGGCGTGCATGCATGTTTCAAGTTGTAGGCTGCAGTTTTGCACCTAGGTCGCGGAAAATTTGCATCTGAGTAAATATTTTCAAAGAGAATGTCGTAAGCTACGTGACCCTTTTTCTGATATCTTCCAGAACAAAAAAAGAAGAAAAAAAAAAGGAGTCCCTTGGATGCAAACATTCTGAGAGAAACAGCATCCTCATCTAAAAAAAACACACAACAAAAACATAAAAATAAAAAAGAAAGCTCTCAGCATCGTTTTCAAGCAATTTATTATAAATTATACGCATAGGCGTAAAAGTGGCTGCGTGGTAAGTAGCTTGCCGACGAACCACATGGTTCCGGGTTCAGTCCCACTGTGTGGCACCTTGGGCAAGTGTCTTCTACTATAACCACGGGCCGACCAAAGCCTTGCGAGTGGATTTCGTAGACGGAAACTGAAGGAAGCCCGTCGTGAGTGGCTGTGTGGTAAGTAGCTTGCTTACCAGCCACATGGTTCCGGGTTCAGTCCTACTGTGTGGCACCTTGGGCAAGTGTCTTCTACTATAACCACGGGCCGACCAAAGCCTTGCGAGTGGATTTCGTAGACGGAAACTGAAGGAAGCCCGTCGTGAGTGGCTGTGTGGTAAGTAGCTTGCTTACCAGCCACATGGTTCCGGGTTCAGTCCCACTGTGTGGCACCTTGGGCAAGTGTCTTCTACTATAACCACGGGCCGACCAAAGCCTTGCGAGTGGATTTCGTAGACGGAAACTGAAGGAAGCCCGTCGTGAGTGGCTGTGTGGTAAGTTTTTGCTTACCAGCCACATGGTTCCGGGTTCAGTCCTACTGTGTGGCACCTTGGGCAAATGTCTTTTACTATAGCCTCGGGCCGACCAAAGCCTTGCGAGTGGATTTCGTAGACGGAAACTGAAGGAAGCCCGTCGTGAGTGGCTGTGTGGTAAGTAGCTTGCTTACCAGCCACATGGTTCCGGGTTCAGTCCCACTGCGTGGCATCTTGGGCAAATGTCTTTTACTATAGCCTCGGGCCGACCAAAGCCTTGCGAGTGGATTTCGTAGACGGAAAC
>NW_021834225.1:0-71182 GCF_006345805.1 Octopus sinensis
AAGAGCTGCTCGTCCACATATTTTAAAGAAAACGGGGCCACAAGGTTCTGATCCGGGTTAAATGAAGATGATAATCGTGCCATAGCAGAGTTTATTTTCAAAAAAAATTGACATTTTAAACAAACAGTCACAAAATCAAATGCTAACTAGTCTTGGGACAAATTACTTAATACTTTGTAAAGTATCCGTTATTCTCCAAAACTGCATTTAAGCGATTTTTATAATTGTTAACAAGCTTTTTACAAGTTTCAACAGGAATTTTATTCCATTCTTCAAAACAAAATGTCACCGTCCAGATAGGTCGGGCCGCCAGATCGGTTATGTATAAAATTTTTAATAAAAACTACCTTTTGAAGTTATTTTCTTTTTCTGTTCATTCTTTTGTTGATTTTAATATTATTTTTGCCAAAATATTGAAGTTACTGAGTTCATAAAAAACCAACATCCAGTCATTTCCAGATAATTACCGTATTGATTTTGCATTTTATTTAAAAACGCTTTAACCAAGGTTAGCCAAACAATTCTCAACAATAAAGTTTATTAGAAAAATCCATTTTTAATTTTTAAAAATGTTGTAAATTTCTATTTTTATCATTAAAACTCTAAAATACAATCCGGCCTACGGCCGAATGATTCAATGTGAATATTTTTCCCCTCACAATAAATCGATTGAGATTGGTTCCACCAGGTCCTCCCAAGCACGCATCAGTAAATAACCATAAAAGCATGAGATTCTTCTTAACGAAGACGTCTCTTCTATTGGTCAAGTCGACAACACAACCATAGCACATTGGGTCGTATTCTAAATAAGTGAATATGAACACTGTGCCAAAGTAAACATAAATGATAATTGGGATCAATATGTCGTCCGAACATTGCGCAAGTGTTAATGCCGTGGTTGATATGCCCGACAGTATATTTTTAAATGTCGGAAGTTGATCATTGCTGACAGTCCCCAATCGAGACATCTTTTTGGGTGCACTCACAACCATTGACCCCCTCACTAGGGTTATTTTACCATACACTAAGAATGATGTCGAAGCCTATGTTTCTTCCTCTTTGATTTTCAATCCAAGCTTGCATGCTCCTGATCTGATGTCATTGATCAGTCTTTTGATGTGCATGCAAACACTCTCAGCTTCGGTGTCCCAATCTCTGGTCCCCGGGTGACCTGCTACCCTATAAGTTGCACAGACAATTTGATTGTCTCCTTGTGCAAGAATCTTTACGGAAGCATTTCTTCTGTTCTCTTTTTCGTGATGAATCATCAACAAGGACACAATGCACCAACCTTTCTGTCGCAAGCCCTCAAGACCACCTGCTTGACCGTTCCAACAAACTATTTGGTCTGTCAAGTTAACACCATTGAGCTCATCATCCAATGTGAACAGCAAAGGCGCGTCTGTATAATAGTACAACGTTTCCTGGAAGATTTTGTGTGACCTAGATATAACATTCTTGAAACCAAACGCTCTTTCCATTACATCAAACACAGGATATGTAGACTCATGTCGTTGAAAGTTATTCCATTTCTGATAATATAAATGGAATGCATAAGTTACAATATCTTGAACAGAAGACATATGGCCTGGAACAGCTAGCCTCATCTTCTCGTGAACCTTGTTCATGGAGTCTGTCATAGTGATTGACTTAAATATTGGAAGTATAAATTTACCAATAAGCATCTCTGTAATTACGAAATAAAGCCTTAAGTTATAACTCATCAGAGAGAAGAACCTACTAGATCTCTTCAATTCCCTCTTTTACTTTTCAGATCATCAATAGATCGGCGAGAAACAGGCAATTTGTATTTTTTTGAAAAATCTCAGAAATTTTTAGTGAAGATAATTCATTATTTGTTTGAATAAACTTCAAAATCTCAATTTTTTGATTGTTTTTTAGTCTTGTACAGTTACGTTTCATTAATACAACAACAAAGACAGATGTAACGTGCTAATAAATTGATTATATATTATTATTATAAAGCACTTTCGGAAAAGTCATAAGTTAATTAAGCTTTCCTTGTGCCACCATTGAAATTCTCCCGGTCATGCGTCTCCAGGCTCTCCGGTCAGTTGCGATCGTCCTGAGTGAGTCGAGATCATCGCCATTTTTCAGTTTTTTATTAATTCCAGCTAGATCTTCATTTAGCGTGGTAGCCAGAGTGACCCTGGGTCTTCCACGGAAGTCTCCTTTGGAATGGGCAAAGTAGTTTTCCATCGCGATATTCGGCGGAGTGAGGCTGTCAAGTCTTAATATGTGTCCAAAGAGTCGCCATCTGGACTCCAGGATGTCCATAGAGATCGGTCTCGAATTGCATCTTTTGTATAGGGTGGAATTTGCTATTTTCCTGAGAATTGCATGTTTATCACTCTTCTCAGTTGGTTCCGATGAAATCGGTCCAAATTGTTCATATCGGTCTTACTGATTCCCCACGTCGATCCATTGTACATTAGGACTGGGACAACAAATGTGTTGTATATTTTAAGTTTTGTCTTTGAATTTAGCTTCTTTAGGCGCCAGATGTTCATAAACTTATTGTATGTGGCAATTGATAGTATTTTTCTGTGCATAATGTCTTCAGAGTCCCCTAAGAGAGATCCGACTTTTTTTTGTCTTCTCCAGGGCTCATCATGAGTTCGTTCAGATCGAATAAATTTCGTATGTTCAGTTTTATTGTGGTTGATTGTTAGAAACCATTTGGAAAAAATATCTGGTAATGTTTCGATAATAAATCGAAGGGTTTCAGCATCATCAGATACGAAGTCGACATCATCAGCATATATTATTTCGTTGTATTTAGTGTTGTCCACAAGAGGCCGAAAGTCTCTGAGTGCTGCCTCTAGGTAGACGATAAAGAGAACTGGGGACAGCGAATCGCCTTGTGGTATGCCCCGTGATGTGTAGAAATAGTTTGACACATTTTTACCAAGTTTGGTTGCTAATTGAGTGTTCTGAAGAAGCATTAGGATTATTCTGATGTCGTCATGATTTAAGAAGGTCATAAGTATTTCCACAAGTTTAGTTCTGTGAACAGAGTCGAATGCTCTGGACATATCGATGCCGAGTATTTCAGTGCAATGTTTATATTTTTGGCATGTGGCAGCTGTCCATCTGTGAGTCCAGATCACATCAGCAGTGGACCTGCCAGTTCTAAAGCCACTTTGTCCCGGTGACAGAAAGTTTTCCACCTTGGTTCTTATCCTCTCTAATGCGATCAACGACAGTGTTTTCCGAAGCGTCGTTAGCAAAATAATAGGTCTTAGGCTGGATAGGGGTCCTTTTTGTTTTCCAGGTTTCTGTAGAGGAATTAACCATCCTTTGCCGAGGTCTAATGGGTTGTTCTGCTCAAATGCCTTGTTCAGGATATTTGCAGCGATTTCAGCAAACTTCATTGGCGCATATTTTACTAGTTCAGGTGGGATATTGTCCGGTCCCCCAGACCTGCCGGTTTTCAGTTTCTTCATTGCCTCCAATATTTCGTAAGTGGTTAATGGGGAACTTAGTGCCCCTACAGTATATGGGTAGGGTTTGTATCCTGATTCATCCTCCCAGTTAAGCATTTTGTAGTAGTATTCAGATATAGCCTCTACCTTACTCTTGTTGTCAATGATAGCCGCTTCCGTGGTGTCCCAGACAGTGATCGAATTTTGCCTCTTTTTTTTGCTTAGCAGCCTCATTGCCATGAACATTTTCGTGTCGTCCTTTTGTTTTGTTATGTGTTGAAATTGCTCTTCTGTTTCTTTGTACATTAGCAATTTCTGTGTTTTCTTGATATTTAGTAATATCATGTTCCGTAATTTTCGGAGTTCTCTTATTTTTTTCGGGTTGCTGGAGTTTTGTATTTTTAACCTCAAGGTTTTCTGCCTTTCTGAGAGGGAGCAAATCTCGTTATCGTGAAATTTGTGTTTTTTTCGAGTGAGTCCAACAACATTTACAGCTGTCTTCTTCATTGCACTGGTCACTGCATCCCAAATCGCATTTGCAGGTTTTGTTGTGTCAATATTGTCGAGTTCTTCCTGTAGTTTGTCTGCATAGTTCTGTTTGAGTTTTTCATCACGGAATAATTCAAGATTATAGCTTTCTTGTTCATCATGCGTAAGTTTTTTCAGTTTGTTGTATGTCTTGTACAGTCCGATGCTAGTGATTACTAGTTTGTGGTCACTATTTGTCTCCAGTCCCCCGTATGAACGTGAATCCACAAGTAGATGTTTATGGGCAGCTTTGCAGAGGATGTAGTCTATTTGATTGAATATAGGTATGTAATTTCCATTTGAGTCCTTTCTGGTTCCAGTCCATGTTGTTTTGTGCCTGGCTGGATGACGGAATGCCGTGTTGCATAAGAATAGGTCTAAATAGGTGCAGAATTGGATCAAGGCAGTTCCAGGCACATTTCTCCGGTTTCTTCCATGGGATCCTATGCATGTTTCTCCGGGCCTGGCTTTCCCTGCTCTGGCGTTCCAATCACCAGCAATGAAACACATATACGAGGATCTGAGTGTGTTGTATAAATTTGTGAGAGTGGAATAGAATTCATCAAGTTCATCCGGATTAGCAAGGGCTCTGACTCCAGTTGGCGCGTACACATTAATGATTGTGACGAGGGAGTTCGGTTTCGTTCCCCATTTGATTTGGAGTACCGCAATCCTGTCCGAGACGGACCACACCCGGGATATGTGTTCGTCCAGTTTTCTGTTGATTGCAAACCCAAGGCCGTAGTGACGACAGGTAGTTGGGAGGGTAATTAGTGTGTAATCGCCTATCTTCGAGCTTCCATGTTCAGTTATTTTCGTCTCTTGTAAGCAGCAGATGGACACCTTGCGTTGTTCCAAATCTCTTGTGAGTTGAAGTTGTTTATACATGGGATTGAGTCCTCTAACGTTTAGAGTGCCAATTGAGAACGGGCCAGCAGATATCAAGTGTGAGAAAGACATTGGTGCAATAGAGGCACGTCACCACCTCAACCAAAGAAATTAAATTTAATTAAAAAAATATTTAAAATTAGGACACATGGCGGATTCATTATAAAAAATATGGCGGATTCGAGAATTTTTTCTAGGAAAAATGGCGGATAAGAGAATTTATTAATTATAATTGGCGGATTTGAGGGTATCGCGGATTCGAGAGTCGGCGGATTCGAGAGACTTTACTGTATATTTTAATAATTAAAAACTATTATTAAATAAATATAATAAATTTCGCGGAACCCCAAAACTGGCTCCGCGGAACCCTGGAATGCCTGTCAGCCAGGCTCCTGAATACTTTTGGAACCTGGCCAGCAGACAGGCCAGGCGGTGTTGATCAAATTTGCACTTGATGAGCAAAAATTTGTGGTCGGAAAAAATTGTGTCCCATTGCTCTTGTTTGGTTAAATCATCAGGAACTTCGAGGCCATTAGCGGAGGGGATTATGATTCTGGGTCGTCCAGGACGGATTCAGATGAATTGTCCAAATACCAGACATTGAAATGGGATGAGACCATCCTGGCAACATTCTCCACAGCCAAGGGAAAAAGGAGAGGGCCCAGAGAGTCGCCTTGCTGTACTCTATTGCTGGGAGCGACGGGTAACAGATTCGAAGAAAGTGTCACAATGCACACAGTTAAAAGCATTAGCCAAGTCTATCTTGATAAGAAGACAGGGCTTGTCTTGCCGATCTTGCAAGGAAAGAACAAACTTTCTTATGGCGTGAACTGCTGCTTCGCAGCCTCCCCGAACACCTACGCCGAGTTGTATTGGGCATAATTCCGGTCCCAGCAACTTAATGGCTTGTCTGCAGACTACTTTCGACGCCAGTCTGCGGAAGAGACAACCCACTGCGATGGGACGGACACCACCTTCTTTTTTTCTTAGGGCGGTGAGATTGGCGGCAAAAATAAGTCACGGACATACTCGGGGATCTCTCCGTTAGCGAGGATAAAAAGAGCATGTTTTTGACGTGCCCGGGCCGGAGATCGTCTATACCGCCACAGCTACCGGTTGGAAGAGAATTGATTGCATCGAGGACTTCCTCTTCTGAGGCATGCAAGATTGGAAGGTCGGAACGAATGCTAAGGGCCCGTTTGTCAACCGGAGGACTGGGGTGCTTTGCTTTGAGTTATGTAAGGATTTATGGGTTGTTATTTCGAGGGCTTTAGAATCAGATGCCAGTACTCGCGACATTTCCTTCCAATATTTGGGCGTTTACTCGTTCACGTAGGCGTATGGAGTCGCGGATAATAGTTTCGTCATTTTATGGGACTCGGGGCTGGTGTTTCTGGCTCTTAGGTTGGGTCTTCCTCGGGGCAATAAACCAACTAGAGAAATCCGAGGAACAATACATGTAGGCCGATATGTTGGCCTTAAATTGCGACGAAATGGAAAGGGATGGATGTTATGGCCTCTGGAATTTTTATGAGCGATCTTTTTAGGGAGACCGAGAGCTATTATGCCAAAACTAAAAAAATGATTCCAGCTGGATTGGTCGTTGGAAAAAGTGCTTTGCTGATAACGGATGATAAAGAGTCGGCCGAGAGAATGCGCGCAGCCTTGGATATTTTGACTGTGATGGCGCGGGTTCTTTTGGCTCTGGACACCGACAGGAGGAAATCTCTCGCCGATAGGATGAGTGAAATTGATTGGGAATTATTGGGGTCGGACAGAACCTTGGAAGGTACCGGCCGCAAACCGTTGGCAAAGGGATAGCATGAGGGGTAGGTCCATTTGGACAAGGTTGAAGCACCCAATTTAGAGATTCCAGCACAGGAAAGGTGAAAGAAGCGTTTGCAGGAGGAACACAGGCAACCGTTCTTCCTCAGGTTGCTTAAATTGCACGAAGAGCACAAGGAAAACTTTATAGAGAAAGTGAGTACCATGTGGATATAGTAAAAAGTAGATATAGTAAATAGGGACAATGAAAAACAAATATGAACAGACAATTGAAAAAAAGGACAATGAAAGAAGGATATAAGAGATAGATGTAATAGATTGTATTGCATGTTTTATACGGGTAAAACATCTATGAGATAGTGAAGGTCATAAAATTTTGGTTCTTGCAAATATTTTTCAGCCGCACAAATGGTTTTCTTCTAGTTTCGAGCCATCCCTTTTAAAGTAAAAGACGCTTTTGGTTGACCTACATGCACATTCTTGCTATTTTGCTTGAGGTTTTATTGGAGATCTTAAGACTTCAGTCATATATCTCTCCGTTCCAGTCAAACATCCATCATACTGTTTGATTAATGCATCTTGTTTCAGATTGTCTCGATTTCGATCAGACTTTGAAATTTGCAGACATAATTGTGTCGTCACTGTCAACAGTAATTCCTTATTTGAATAAAAATGTTAATTAAAAAAGTTGTAATTATCAACAATGTGATTCGAATTATCAAAAATGTGATCTTGAAAACCACAATATATACGAAAACTATAACTATTTATAAATTAAAAAGTATTACGGTTTTTATATGTCTTCTAGAAAAGTTAGAAAAACGCCTGTATTTATAGACGAATACAAATTCGAAATAATTAAAAGATGTCATTATATAATGACCCCACAAAAAATTTCAAAGTTGACTGGTGTGGGACCTAATGCAATCAGAAAGGCATTTAATAAAATCGAAAGTTGTAACTTAATTAATCCTTCTTTCGGAGATCTCTACAAAAAATCGGGAAGAAAAAAAATGAACAAGACAAAAAGACTGACACTGATCAGACAAGTTTGTGAAGATAATAATACATTAACTCTCAGCGAAATAGCAGACAAAATTGGAAGTAATCTGTCCAAGTCCCAGTTATGCCGAGATTTGAAGGAATGTGGACTAACTAGAAAACGAATCAGAAAAAAATTGTACGAAAGATCACTTTCCAATACTTAAATCACTATTTATATTATCTTTCAAATAATTTTTTTTTTAAAAAGTTAATTGAGTTAAATATTTTTTTTAATAAGACCAATTTTTTAAATAAAATATCAATTTCATTTGAATGAGGTTATTCACTCCTGAAATATCTTGGCATCAAAGGGAACCGATCTATTCATTGGACTTTCAGCCAAAATATAAAGACTTTTCCCGTCTAGCGACTGTCGGTGTGGATGGAACAGCCAGAGTTTTACCTAATAACTGATTACTTTTAAGCTATGGAAAGTAACTATATCAGGAAAAGACAAAATAAACGTTGAATATTTATCAACAATTCGCAATAATTGTGGGGCACTAAACACAATTCGGTTCTCTTCTGACGGTGAATATGTCGCATTTGGAGGAGTTTGTTAGCAGTTTTAAAACAAATTGTAGCCACTGTTATTTACATTGCCCACCAGTCAATCATAGAGATCAAGACAGCTCAATTCGGACAGGAAGAACTTGATAAGGAGACTTGGTTATCTCGGAAAACGCTTCGGTTCAGTTATTTTGAATATAATTTTTACACTAGAGGTCATTTGTATGACATTCAAGTGCTTGATTGGACCGATAATTCTCAGAAAATAGTTTCTGGATCAATTGATAATACAATTATAATATGGAATGTCGAGAAGGGTTGAAATACATACAAACTAAGTTAGGGGAGCCTTATAAAATAATCAGAGACAGCAAAGGATATGTCCAGGGAGTGGCATTTGATCCTTTGGGACAATTTATAGCCTCCCTTGGACATGACCGAGTACTCCGAGTTTATGATGGTACATCAAAATTCCGACTTGTGAATTCAGTCTCAAGCATTTCTGAGTCTGAGGGCACTAAGCATAGACTGTGGTGTGATGAGGCGTATTGTACTCTCTTCAGAAGAATGGAATTTAGTAGGGATGGATCACTCCTGGTGGTCACTACAGGCTCCTGTCCTCACATTAAAAAATCTGAGCCACAATTTGCTTCTTATGTGTTTTCGCGGGGCAATTTCTCAAGGTTGGTTAGACTTGTGTAGTAACTGATAGACCAATTGCTAAATTACCTCATTTTTCTGTTCCAACTTTGGCTGTACGGTTTAGTCCCAAGTATTACACTTTTAGAGACACTCTTCGGCCAATTGGTACACAGTTGGTTGTTTTTAATTGTAGGATCTGGCGATTATAGACAGATTTATGCTGTGGCTTCTTTGGATGATGTTTTATTTTATGATACTGAGCAGAAGAGTCCGTTTGGGTCAGTCTCGGGAATTCATTGTACAGCACTTAGTGACCTCGCTTGGTTGGTTTTTTCATGTTTAGTCATGAGGAGACCAGATGGGAATGTTTTGGCTGTTTCTTCCACTGATGGATTTATTTCTTTTATAGAATTTGAATTGGATGCAGAATTGGGTGAATACTACACTGAACAAGTCCGTGAGAGTGAATTTACAGAAGGGGGTATTCTAGAAGAGGACTCTAAGGTTGAATCTGAGAACATATTTCCATCTCCTAAACGGATGAGGACTGATTTAGTCATTCGTTCTCCAGAGGATTTGGATTAATGATTTTTTATGTTTTGAGATATTTTAATGACTGAAATTGATTTGTTATTACTGTCAAGAAAGTTTTTTTTTAATTTAACTAATTTACGGGTCGTTGGTTCAAAACCTATATGCTTAATATGCTTTGAAAAAGTTGCTGTCCAAAAACTTTATAACAAAGCGACATCATGAAACTCGTCATTACGAAGAATTTAACAAGTTTTCAGGAGAATCTCGCCTAAAGGAAATTAAGAACCTCGATCAAAATTACTGAAAGCAAACAACATTTTTTAATAATTTGAGATGTAAAAAAGAGGATATCACACGTACAAATTACGAAATTTCAATATAATTTTGTAGGTTCATAAAAATCTTTTCAACATTTTTTCAATCCCATTTGATGTTGAAATTGAGACAGTACTAGGTTGTTATAGAATGGAATTACTTGAAATTCAATACGACACTACCTAAGATCAAAATATTTTTTTGAATTAGATATTTTGAGCTTCTATAAGAAAAAATCTCCATCTTTGTTAACAATTTTAAGAATTTCATTTGAATTTCTTTTTTTCTCAATATATTCGTTAATTTTTTCGAGTATCATCCTTTATATTGATTATTCTTACAAAATTGTCATCTTTCTAAACAGGAAAGTAATTGGAGTCAATTTCACGGAAAACATCTACAATTGGAAAATATTTATTTTTTTCTCCAAATCGCATTTATACAAGGCAACCTAATATATAGCCAGATAAATATAATAAGTATTAAAATATATTTATACATTTCCGAAGGTTCCTTCTCCTAGGTTTTTGATTTTTGTAAACCTACAAATGTTTTTTTTTTCTTTAATGAATAGTAAAAACTTAATTGCTTACTCCCCCAAACAATGAAATTGAGATATAAAAGAATTCTTTTTTAATAATTTTAATTTCTTGGAATTTTTCGAAGATATATAACTATAATTGTTCCAAGAATAGCGATCGGAATTTTGGCATTTGTGTTTTTGATCGAGAAGAACTATTGATTGAATGTACCCCTTAAATATATTTTGAACAACTTGCTTACCATTCTGTTTTCGTTTTTTGTGTAAATTTTTCTTTTATAGTGTGCAGATATTCTTTCATTTACATTGACTAATATTTTTCCCCAGTTATTAGTCAGAAATTTTTTCCAATAATTTAAATTTACATACAAAGTTTATTTAAAATAAAAAAAACAGTAAAATAAAAAATTCTTTGTAGAAAATAGTTTTCTAAGGATTTAATACTTCTTTGTTACTTTATTCCTTGATTTTAGTTTCAAAAAGTCATGTTCCTAAAATATAAATTTTAAAATAGAAATCAAAGAAAACCCAAAATTGATCGAGCACAATTTTTGTTATTCAAAATGTACTTTAGACTTCTCTTAGTCGTAGTCGGGTTTACTTGTAGTTTTAAATTTTGTAACACCTTTACAAAATAAAAAGTATAATAAACCCGAAATAAATCAGAATTAAGAAATACAGACAATTCCATTAATAAACTGAGAAAATAACTCGTCTTTTGAGCAATAAAAATAATTATTTAAAATTGATATGATTATAGACAGCATTATTTAAAAATGAATTAATCTCTTAATTCACAAAGTCTCGCTTGAAAAGAACAGCTTAAAACTACAAGAACTCAGTGGTTCAATTTCTCTAGACGTTCCTGCTAGTTCATGCTTTTTGAAAACCAGGTGCAGGGAAGACTCGTGCCCCTGGACACATTTATTTTTAGTTGTGGTACGAATAAACAGATAGACAGAATTTTATTGTAAAAACAGAGACAGTGACAGAAATTTTTGACGTCCTATACAACGAGACGACTGCTCTAGGCAGTCGAGCTCTTCTGAGGAAACGTCTATTTGCTGTTAGGCGGTTACCGGTCCCAATCGACAAATAGGTCAGTCATTTGAGATCGTCTGCGGAAAGACCGGATAGATTTCTCAATTATCTGCCGTATCTCCGGGACTTTGTCTCCGCCCAGCATGGGACCGGGCCTCGTGGATCAAGCCTGTAAGTTAGCATTTCCTGTTAATTTTCTCGAGATCTTTCGAGTAGAACCACGCTTCCATCCCGTACAGCAAGCTGGATAGAATCGTTGAGTGAAACACGAAGAGGAAAGTCCTTGGGTCAAGATACATGCTTCTTAAGAGGCGGAGAGCTGCGATTGCTTTCGGTCTCTTTTTCTTGACATGCAGACAGTAACCCGGGTTAGCGTCTATTTTAATCCGAATACCACCTGGGTTATCGATATATACAGAATCGAGAGGTCCCACCTTAATAAATAATTTCTCTAACGTTCTACCAATAGGATACGGCCAAAAGCCACGACAGCAAAGAGCAGTCAAAGAATTAAACAAAGAAATTAACTTTGAGGTATTGAAAAATCAGGTTGGCTATTCAACTGATTTTTATTAAATCTACTCCGTTTGATACGATCTGGTTTATTCCAATAGTTTCTTGTAAACCTTTTCGTTACTTCCAGCGACCATCATTGCATTTTCCTTTTTCAATATTTTTATTAGATTGTCCAAGAAAGATTGTCCTCAGCTTTAGCAACTAAGAGTAAAAGTTTGTAGACTGAAAACAGCACTTCTAACTAAAAATCAATAACTATCATCTGAGCACATGGGTTTTTGCATGATAACTGTGTACGAAAACGAGGATTTTTACTTTTCATGTTTAAAAAATTTGATTTTAAGCTCGCTTAAAATCCAGTTTTCGTTTTTTCGGTTAAAAAAGAGAAATATAACCGACAATGCTAAGAAAATGGCTTGTATATTTGGAAGCACATTTTGATGTGAACAGTTATAATGTAAAAATTTGTCTTAGAACAAGGATGACCGATTTACATCTTAACGATATATTACGTTTAGCAACTAGTCAGATTAATGATTAAAATAAATTCACTTTTTTGTAATCATTTTTGACTAATAGATCTGGAACCGTTGCTCTGGAACGGTTCGTTCCACGCAAAACAGATAGTTTGTGCGTTACCGTTCACGATTGCAAACGAAACGAGATCCTCTGTCTCAGCCAAGAGGATTCTCGTATATCGTTATTTTTGCGACCAATAAGGATTTTTTATTGTTTGGCCCGGATCGCATACTAAAATAAAATTTTGGCCCTCGAAGACAAGTCAATTCCAACTTTGCGTAAATAAGTATTTTAGCAGCTTGACTCTAAATTAAATGGAATTATTTAAATTATCAATTATTTATAAGTAAAATACATAATTTAAATTTTCTAACCATAGTTATATGTCTTCTTTTAAGGTGGTGGTTTATTCACTGTTTACTTTAGGAATTTAAACGTGAAGAATTTAGAAAATATCTCGAAAAGGGCCAGGTTATAAGCGAACTCACAAAAGGTTTACAAAAATATGGATTACATTCATTATAGCACTAGTTAACCTATATGAAGAATCAAGAAAGCCCAACCAGCCATTGGAGTATTCCTATATTGATATTCAAGATATCTCCGGCAAAGTTTAGGAGAACCATCGGTTGATGTCTCGGAGTTGGAAAGGTTGCGGACTGAGAACGCCGAATTAACTCTAAAAATTGAGCAGCTTACGTTGGAAAACCAGAAGCTCCAGGAAACAGTAAAGTCTGCAGGAGTCAACGGGGAAATTTCTGATGAGGAATGAATTAACGTTTAAAGTAATAATAAATATATTAATCTTTTAATTTATCAGAAAGATTAGTAAAATTACATTTAGTTACATGCTAACAAAATAAATCAACACAACTTTTCTTACTTAAAAATCTCATGAATTATAAATTAAAAATGTTTATTAAATTAAAATAACTAGAATAATGTGAATCTGTATCTACAAACAATTAGATTTTCTCATCAATCTATCAAAAATAACTACTAATTAGATATTTAGTATATTAAATGTGCAGTGACAGACAAAAAATTATTTTTAATTTAACATATGGCATAGTTAACTAAAGTCATTAATTAGAATCTTATTTATTATGCGAGTTTTTGCAAACGAACTGTCGGTTCTCTAT
This sequence comes from Octopus sinensis, assembly GCF_006345805.1. Classification (NCBI taxonomy): domain Eukaryota; kingdom Metazoa; phylum Mollusca; class Cephalopoda; order Octopoda; family Octopodidae; genus Octopus; species Octopus sinensis. The sequence goes on from NW_021834225.1 coordinate 13,452, forward strand.
GAAGCAAAAGTGAAGATTATTCCAATTGTCTTGACATGGGATGGAGTTGCCTCAAAGTTCTTTTAAAGACATATGGACAAGTTATTCATTGACATACATCCAGTCTGTTGTCCTGAAGAGGACGCTAGAGAGTATGCTTATCAACCACAGACATGGAATGAAGGTAGCCAACAAGGAGTACGCCTCTGTCGCCAATCAACTTGCGGAGCTGGCATGTCGTGAGGACACTGAATTGAATAAATTCATCGACGCAGAAAAGAGAATGAAAAAAAGTTTATAGAAAACTCTTCTTCCAAGCGAAGAAGTGAAATCACTGAAGATCTGGATTTTTAATTAGCTAGTTTTACGTGATTGTTTTTCTTGTTACATGTTTAAGACAATTTATGCGAGTTTTATAATTTGTTTTTTTGTTTTTTTTTATTTACAAAAACAACTAACACCGAAAATCGTTAAGTTCCAGCGGCGAGGACGCAGTGTGCGTTGCCCCGAACAATGGCCAGGCCGATGCGCTGGCGAATTATTAGATGATTTCGAGATTTAATTTCTTGGTCTTTTAATCAAAAAGGAGTTCCTAATAAATGGGTATGTGTAGTTTAATTATATTTTGGTACACTAAAAATCTTTATTAATGTTAACCGGCTGAAATTAAGTTAATAATCGAAAACAAAAGGATGAGCAAAACACAATTTCATTGAAATTAAATACGATATTTTTTGTGATATTCAAATAAGTCTGGTCTTCGAAATGAAGTATTCTGACTTTTTTCTTAAACATTCACATGGTTCTTTACGCCTTTTTTAACAATTTCAGACCATGTCAATACAATTGGAGCATTTTATAAATTTTTAGGTTTTAAATAATCAAAATGCTCACAATTATTTAAAATTTTGATGATATGAAATTAATAATGCCAAATTATATATGAATTTAGACTTGAGAAAAAAAAGTATAAACATAATCGGTACAATCTGCTTTAATGAATAAAACCCCGACATCAAATTTGGCGCATTTACAAAGACAAACATAGTCTTTAAACATAATATACCTGATTGACTCAAAGAAGAATCCAAATTTCTTGATTGAAACTGTGATACTTAAAATACTTTTCTTAAAAATTATGCAAAATTAAAATTCAAAAAATGAGAAATACGGCGTTCTCAAAAGAACTAGACTTCTTGTCGATGATTTGTTATTTATTCGAATGTTTTATTAGGAAAGTGTAACGTTAAGTTTCGTAAAAATATAAAGAATTGTATATTTATTTGATAATGAAATATATTCCATGTAATAGATAATTATGGGGAAAAATCTTATAAAAATAGCAGGAGTTGACAAATAATGAAATAAAATTTTCATGATGAAAAAAATTAGCTAAAAAGTAATTAATCGTTTTTTTTGATTCGTGAATATTACCGATGTTCAGTGAATTTGTATCTATATTTTCATTCTGATAAAAAATGATTTTAATTTTTTTCAACATCTTTAATCGAAAGAGTATTTTTTCGGAAGTCCTTTATTTCCACTCTCAATGGTGAGAAAATTAGAATTACTATTGAACTAGTATTTCTTTTATCTAAATCCGTAAATTTCTAATTATTATTTATTATTAAATGCACGTTGAGTTGCGCATAGCTTTTGCTTTGAGTTTCGCTTGTGGAGAACAACACACTTTTATTTTTTTAGAGAAAGAACAGTTATTACTTATTAATCCGAAAGAAGAACCAAACAGACAAGAGAAAACTGTTCAATTTCTATCATTTTCTTTTTATTGCGCGTGCGTTCTTTTTTTAGACAATCCAGTTTTCCAGTAATATCGATGATATTACCGATGACGGCGGGAGGTTTTTAAATTTCTAATTGATGAATTAATTTTCATCAACTGAATTTGATTTCTATATTTTTGAATACTAATCATTTTAAGAATACATCTAGATTTAAACATCTATCGATTTAAACAACATAATTATCAATTTTAACATTAATAGACGTTTATTGCCCTTCAGGTAGGCAATAATAGGAGGTTGTCCACTAACAGGAATTCTGCAGACTTCGTATGTTAGGTCAAGCCGAGTAGAAAAAATAGTTGAACGCAAAAAATATTTTCTTAAGGGAAAATTTAAAAAATAGTAAAAGGCAAAATATTTTTCGAGATTTCCAGAAAAATTTTGATTTTTGCCAAAATCGTAGCGAGCAGTAGAGATTTCACTGCATGATCTGTTTTTAGAAAACAAAAATGATTTTAAAAAAGACAAATATTTAAAATAATCGTCTAACCTCTGTGTCAGCCAAGAAAATTCGCGTGCATCTCCAAGGGATTAGAAGGCCGACGTCTTTCAGGAATTTCGATGTTTGGGAGCCAAAGGCTCCTGAAGTCTCTAATGCCAAAAAGACAAACGAATGTTAGGCGGCGAGTTTTTTGTACTTTTCGGTTTTGTGGGTTTCTGTCAAATCCGCGGGCGATTCTGGAGAAGATTCAGATGAGAGTATCGCGGATGGGGACCAACTGTCTGTGCGCGTTCCGTTCCAGATGAGATATTTTCCACACTGATGTAAAAAAGTTGTCATCCCATTCCTCATAAAGTCGTCGGCGCTCAAATTCTCACCATTCAGTGAAAATATTCATCATTTTACAGCTAATGGAAATTATTGATTTGAAAGATGACTCAGATCTGAAAAATAAATTTACCATGGCGGGCTTAAACAGTTTTTATAAATATCTCTTGCCGAAGTATCCCAACTTAACAGCCTTAGCTGTGAAGGTTTGCTAATTTTTCCAAAAAACAGTTTAGGTAAATGACGTGACGTCAATAGCAAAAAATCACGCCATGTTCGTTTTTTAATCTATAACAAGAATTTTATTTTGTTCTAAAGCTAATTCCGACGATCAAAGACGCAATATTGATACAATACGATAAAAATAGTTTTTACGCTTTACAAGAAATTACATTTGTATTGAATCTGAGCACAATGTACGACTTCTTAGATCAACAATAAACAACGTCGTAGATTTTTTCGGATTAGAAAATCAAAAACCGTGTAAAAAACCGATCTGATTTTGAATTTATGCAAGATAACCCCAAACATCAAATTTTTAAAAGAAAAAAAATTAAAACAATCAATTGCCCACCACAAACTAGATCTCAATCCAATTAAAAAATATGATTTGTTAGCAAAAAAATGAGGCAATTTACCAGACGAATCATCCCTTCAGTTACCTGGGACGGAATAGGCATAGAACATGCATGTTCACTAATATTCCTAATCAATGTTGGAGGAGACAGTGGTTACCATGCCGGAACCAAGTGATTATATGAGACAAGCCATGTCAGACAGGAGTGACCATCTAAAATTGGTTTTCTGTGCATAATAAATTTTTATTAACGTATAAGCGGTTTGTATTTTATCATGGAGCGTTCTTTAATGTGCATATTAAACCGGCAAACTAATCTTTGTAGAAAATTCCTTATAAAACCAATTTGGAAATATATTAATTCGATATTTTTTTATCTTGGAAATATTTGGAAAGGACGTTTATCTGATCAGTAAGCACTTGTATCTATGCATAAACTGGCATCCATACCTTCTGTTCAGTCATTCCAGTCCGCACAAGTTGTTTAATATTTTTGATAGATTCCTCCAATTCGGCAATTCTACTCTCAGTTGTATTGGTCAATTCGACCTGCCTGTTCCTCATAAAGTCATCGGCCCTCAGATTTTCCCACTGGACAAGCTGGTTTAGTTCAAATTCGTCGACATCGGGAGGACTGGTGGTGCGAGAGTGGACTGCGGTGGTGATGAGTTGTGCCAAATGGGAGAGAAGGATGAAAGGGGGAGGCAGGGTGGGTCGATTATAGTACTCGTAGATGAGCTGGTATCTCTGGAAACACCAGTGCTGGTCAGTGGATTCTTGTATTTTAGTGAAAGTGGAACTGTTTGGTGAAATGTGAATACCTGAACATAGCAATGAGGAGGTTGAGCATGAGGGCACTCGTAAAGATCAAATAAAAGCCAAGAAAAACTGGAATCAAATACGTCCCGATCACAGTGGGACATTGTATTTTGATTCCCGCCTTGTAAATGGTTTTGTTGAAACTGCAAGTCCCCGCTTCCTCGGTGGCTAGGATGTTTTGTCGAGTCAAACCGAGGATGTTTGATAAATATAATTCTCCAAAGATCTGCCAGTAGGCCATCGAGAACACTTTGAATGGAAGAGTGACTGACAGTTCTGAGTTGGGGTAAAGAATTGCATGCTGGATTATGGCGAAGGAGGCCATGAAGACCAGCAGAATGGCCACAAACACCACCAAGTCCACCATCTTGGCTCACAACACATGCCAACCATTTTCCCAATCATCACCACTTTGGGTCCAATGTGCTTACTTGCTGAGAATGTGTGGAGAAGTCTGAAGTAGAACAACATTAGTGATATTGAGTGAGTTGTTTTGGCCACATCAAAGCATATTTTGCTCTCCACATCACACGAGAATCGAATCCATTGCCCTATCAGAAACACCATAATGCTGGAAAAATCCAGAACATTCCAAAAGTCCTGGAAATAGTCCTTTAACTTGGTCTTTAGTCCAATGTTCTTTCCCACCACCAACTATGGGAGCCTGAGAAAATGACTGACCTGTCTCAATTCTTCGGAAAGCAGACTCACCACAAAAATGGAAAGGCCGAGGTCAATATTCGAGAATGTTCCAGAATATTCTACCAGTAAGACGTAACTATATAATAGCAGGAAAATGGTGTATGTGAACTATGATTACTATAGTGTAAAATACCGAATTTGACATGAAAATTATCACCGGGGCCGAATAAAATAAATTAAATTTATTTATGAGAATATTGAATTTTTGATTCAAACTTTTGCGGGTCCTTTTTATTTATTTAAAAAATCTATACACTATGGCGGAGGAAATGGATTTTTTTAATGTCTAAAATATATTATTAAAAAACTTTGTTGGTGATTTGTTCTGAGGGGTCCTCGACGGTGGTGAACCTGATATAAGCGGGAATCATTGGCGGGAAGAGGCCACAGACCATCAACTGAAATGAGCCGAGAAAACTACCCTCCATACACTGGTCTCTTGTGAAATCATGCCCATCCATATTTTGGATAAAAGTGACTGACAACAAAAATGAGAAATGAAGTTTTTGTTTGATGTGCGGGCAGCAATGAGAATAGCATTGGACTGACCAAAATTGGAGAATCGGCGGAGGAGAATCAAATGTGCCCGCGACTCGTCCAACTTTGAACACTCGCCAATGACCCCCACAGCCAAGTCATTGTACTTTCTACAAGCCCGTCACAGAGCAGACTGACTGGGACTCGGAGTAGAGAGAGGCTCTTAGGTCGTGGTCGTTGGTCAGTTTGCTTAGTTTATAAAGGAGGGTTGCCCCAACGAGAGCATTGATGATGGGATTCTACTCAGATGTGGGAGTGAGGACACCTTTCCTTCAAACCAGAAGTACTGGGCCAAGTCGAGCTTGTTAGTGAGAATGCAAAAAAGGAAGAGCTCTTGTTGGGGGTCGTCGAAGGAGTGAAGTTGGTGTGAGTGGGTTCCATGCCTATGGAATGGTTGAAAATGGCACTTAGTCAAGTAGACATGTCTGAAGAAATCTCCCATCAAGTGTTGGAGGAGACGGCCGACGTTCTTGAGGGAGGTTAGACGTTTAGACTGGATATGAAAATACGGGCTACTTTGGTGATTCTTTTGAAGAGGAGTGCGAGTAGTGACTTGGGGGAGACCTGTGGCTATTAGGGTGGGATAACTTGGTTGTATAAGACCATGAGTTTATTTGGAGTGAGGAACTGGTGAATGTCGACTCCATTCTCGCAGAGTAGCTGGACGAAGGGTGTGTTGCCCAGGAGTATTGCAGAGTGAAGAACTTGATCGAGTTTGGGATCGTGATGTAGGACTTTATTATTGAACAATTCTCGTTTGGCCATTTCTATTTTGTCCCAGAAAAGAGCTAGTTTAAGTTGAGCTATTTGGTGGTCCTTGTTGGCTGAGAATAAGGGGAGAGTGGGACCTTTGAATAGGGCAAGTAGAAGGGCATCGTCGATCTCTTGGTTAAGGGAGACGACTGTGATCAAGTCCATGTTTACAAAACAGTTTTTGGCATAGGCAACCATGTCCTCAATGTTGTCATCCCCAAATTCCTTTTTTATCAAATTATGGATGATTTCATCCCCCACACAATCCTTAATTTGTATCACGTGGTATATTTTGGCCAGGACGTCGGCAGCTCGTCCTGACCCCTCAACAATGACTGAAGGGGTCTTTCTCTTTATTGCGGAGGCGACGGTCTCGAGTGTGCCGATTCCTCCTTCCATGACCAACAATATGATGGGGATCTTCATACTACCCTCCTTTGAAGTCGTCATGTTACTCACGTGTTCTTCAAACCTTGTTCGGAAATCAATTTCCACTCGATATTTGTGACAAGTGCCATTATCTACGAGAATAAAGTGAGTGTGGTTGTCGTCCAGAAGGGACTCGTGTCTGTCCAGTCTGGTCCCCTCCTTCAGACTGTATTTGACAGGCCATTTGCCCTAATTGTGGGAGATTTGAGTGAGTACTGTGGGGGCTATCAACTGGTCTCGGAGACCCACACACCCCCAAGGCGCTATTCCTATGCAGGGGACCTTCTTACTCGACAAAATATTGTGGTGTTTGATAGCCTCCCCCACGTGCATCATCACCCCCGCGTTCATTCCCCCAGTGATTATCCACGCACCTAAAAGTAGTCACTCCCCTCTCCCTGTCGTCGTGGCTGCCTTGGTCAGTCCTCTGCGAAATATGTCCTTGAGTCTGGGGGCCATTGTGAAGCTTTTGGCTCCCCCCGTCACTGAAATAAGCAAGTTGGGACGAGGGACATTCCACACGTCCATAAACAATGTTATCACCAAGTCCATCCTCGTCTCCTCTTTTATGCAAATGTACTAATCACTTTTCCAAATCACCCTACTTTTGCGCTACGGTTGCCCGGGAACTCCATTTCCCCAAACGCGTCTGTCGGCACTGACTCTGTGTCCAGTGTTCCACTCCAAGTCGACAGGGAGAGATCTCGGCTGTTTAACACCGCTTCTTTTGTGTGCTCACACATTTTGTGGTTACAGTGGCACAGACTTTCATCACTAATCACAGTATTTCACTTATCTCACGTTCGTCGACCATTTTTGGGAATAAACAGACAACACACTTTTCGCTCAAAGTTTCCTCTTATCCAATCAGACACCTCGTAGTGCTAAATGTCACAATTCCAACAGCATACTGTATTACACTTTATTTTTGATTCTCCCATGTCTTACATGTCAATACTAATATACTACTATTTATACATACAGTTCGTGACAACTGTCTTAGCAACCGCATTGATTAACACAAGAAACCCCGCGAATATTCAAACGGAATGAGCAACCTAGATCTCGTCCCAGTCCCTCTTTCTGAGCATCTCAGAGGGGGTTGGCAGTTTGGCGGCGGTCCAAAATTTTTGCATGTCATTAGCCAGTAAGTCCAGGGAGAGTTTGTTGAAGGGGAGTAGAACCTCTCGGATAAGCTGACGGCTTCTGGAAACTGTGGAAACTGAGGAGGTCTTTGGGTCTTTGGGCACGGAAAGTTTTCTTTGGGTCCAACTGATTTCGTCAAAGGCGATGTTCAGAACTGCTGCCGTGGACAATTTCAGGGTGGGGGGAAACTATTGTAAAAATCTCTTAACTTACACACTTAATGCATAAAAAAAGTAAATATTATACTTTTACGTATTTTTATAAATAATTGTAAAAGTTAACAATATCTATTTTTAAAAAACACGAAAACTATTTTAAAAATCAACTACAGTGACTCCTCTGAAATTGGCCACCTCTGAAATTGACCACACTTATAAAATTATCTTAAGAAAAATTCGAATTTCCATTGAAAGTGGCCAATTCTCAAATTGATCATAAATTTTAAAATATATTTTATATAATTTCCAAATTAATAAAATTTCAGTTATTTTATGTCTTCGAACAATTCTCGTGGTAATTATACTCGTCTCACTTTTTATCAAAAAATACAGATTTTAACTTATAAAAATCAAAATGAAGATGTTTCATGTCAGTATTTGGCTGATAGATTTTCCCATTTGTTTAAAAAGAAGATATCCAGAAAAACAATTAATAATATTATTTTGAAAAAAGATTTTTTTTCTCAAAGAGTGTAAAAAACAAAATCTATCTTCAAAAAATGCGCATAGACTCAAGTTCCCACAGCTTGATACTATGTTAGTTGAATGGATGGATTCGATTGAGTCTAAAGGTAATTTGTACTAATTTATGATTAAGGTGGCTTTCTTAATGATGCTTTAATTTCAAATAAGGCTAATTTATTCGCAGCTGAATTAAAACTGGATAATTTTAAAAACTCAAATGGATACCTTCATAAATTCAAAAAGAGGCATGGTTTTCGAATGACCAAGTTACATGGAGAAATGAGAACTAATGATCCAGTAGATGTCGACTTATTCATCGAAAAATTCATAGAAATATCAAAGAAACAGATTTTAAGGATATCAAAATTTCAAAGATCGTGTTTCTATTATGCTATGTTCAAATATGAGTGGAAATCATAAATTGAAACCTGTGATGATCTCGAAACCTAAAATGCCAAGATGCTTTAAATCTTATGACTATAAATGTTTCATTGATTATTATAGCTCAAAACGAGCTTGGATGACAGGAACAATTTTTACTAACTGGCTATTAAACTTTGATTACCATCTCAAAAATGGTAAACTCTAAAGCAGGCATTCTCAACCTTTTTTTGTTCATCGCCCCCTTAGATATTTTATCGCCCCCTTGTCCATATACAATTTAAAAATTTTTGGGCATTGTCCCTTAATTGGTTGCTTTTTGTATATAACTCAAAAATCAAAATATAAAATAATAAATCAAATGTAAAAAATTGAATTTTTATTAAAAATTATTAGTGAGACCCTTGATATTGATGTTTACTCGCTAAATATTCTATGTCGGGTTTAAATCCTATTAAAACAGCTTTACTATCTACAATGACGCTTTCATCAATTTGTAATGAAAACTTACTTCGCTTCAATCTTTCAATAAGGATTTCCTTTACATTGTCACCCATTTCATCAATTCTTTGACGAATCACCTGAACGTGTTAGTTAATGGTTAAGACGGTGATTTTGTTTGGCTTAAATAATAATAATAATCGAATCATTGCTAAGAGGTAGACTTTTAATAATTTTAGAAGCATCTTGATGCATTACATCCGATATTTTTACTTCCAGGAATGGAATTATTGCATTTTCTGCGATAGTATGAGAACTGGAAGTTTTCGCAATAATTTCAGCAATTTTATAAGAAGCGATGTGCGCACCCACAACTACATATAAATGAATGTTAAATAACCATCATGTACTGGCTTTGTGAATAACGATTTGATCGTTTTCTTATTTTCAAAATTGTATTTTAAATTTTGAAAATATTCAATCGGCTTTGACATTTTATCCGGGTGCTTGCGTTTTAGATGATCCTGTAATCGTGATGGCTTCATTGCCTCATTTGAGAAAGAACATTGACAAATAAGACAATAAGGCTGTTTTGTATCTTCAGTACTTTGAATAAACCCATATTTTAAATATTCGTTTTGATAATGACGACTTTTCTTATTTGAGTGAGAAGACATCTTAGATACCAAACAAGAATGTAAAAACAGCGTGCTATTTTAAAATCGCCCCTTGTAAAAAATTATCGCCCCCCTGTACAAAATTTTCGCCCCTAGGGGGGCGATTCGCCCCCGGTTGAGAACACCTGCTCTAAAGGATACTGTAATTTTCGTAAAAATGGCTTGGGAAGATGTGTCTGAAAAAACGATTGCAAATTGTTTCGGAATTTTAAGCAACCCATTCAAAAAGAATCATGTAGTTGAAGTTCAAGATATTGCAGTAGAAAAAACTGACATTTTTGATCCCTTAGAAGTCGAAGAATTTCTTAATTTTGAATATTCTGAAAATGATACATTTCAAGACGTTGAGGATATTGAAAATATAAAAAATGAAGAAGTCGAAGCTGAAGTAGAATCCAATGATTCAATTGACAAAGAAGACATTGTGGTTAAGTTAACTAAAATTGAAAACGAGCTCCTAAAAAACATTGAGAACGAACATGAAGTTCAATTGATTACATCCATAAGGCGCTATAAGGAAAATGTCATTAAAACTCAAAAAAAGCAGATGGGCATCCAATTCTACTTTAAGAACATTAATAATGCTTAATTACTTAAAATTTTCTTGATAAAAGTTGTTCTTATTCAAAATTTAATTTAAATTAGTTGTTGTGGTGTTGTGCATGTCCGTTCCTAATGATATGAGGAAATCGAATCCTAGGGGCCTTCCTGCGAAAAAGGATAAAAATAACATAACAAGTGCAGGAGTGTCGTCTCTGGGGCTGGATAACAGCACAAGGACTAGTATTCATGACAATCCAATTGCTGGGAATCCTACTATCCCAACTAACTTGCATTCCCTTTCGGCCATTATCGATGATGCTATTTGTGTTTCTGAAGCTGAGTGGGTGTCTCAGATTGTTTATGCCACGAAGCAAAGAATTGGGAGGATACCAAGAGGTGGATGGAACCTTATCCGTGAGAAGTTTAATTCAAAATTCTCGAAGAGTGCAAGTCTCAGTCAGCTCAAAGGAATGGTTAAACTAATGAGAGTGGATAATAATTATGGAAGCAATTGCCATCAGAAGCAATTTCTTGAGAGCTCAGAAATTTCCACTTTTAGAAAGTGTCTAGAAGAGTTGAATATACAAATTAAGAATATTGAATCGATTCCAAGGGATTCACGTAAACCAACTCCAAAAATTCAAAATAAATATTTGAAAACTGATATATTGACAGGATTGAATTCGGCGATATATTATATTACGAAAGATAATCATCCTAATGATATCAATAGCATTTCTGATATTCTATATGCTGCTCAATGTGCGTATTTATCTCTAACCATGAGAGACAAAGCACAGAGCACATGGGTAGAAAATATTGAAAAGAAAATTTCAAAATTATCTGCAGAATTGGAAATTGTTAATTCCCATTCCAATCAAACACTACCTCCATCTGAAAAGCAAAAGGTAATGGATGTTCTCTGTCGCTATGGGTATAAGAAAACTAAGAAAGGTGAGCTGTCGAGGATTCAGATATTATTGCAAGACCTGATTAGGATTAACAATAAGAAAATAGAAGTTCATAATTCAAGGAAGCAATTTCGTAAGGATAATCAGTGCTTTGAATTAAATCGAAAAAGATTCTATCGAGACTTAACAAGAAAGAGGAAGTGACGCTGTATGGATTTGATGATGAAGAATGTGTCTCTTTTTGGCAAAAAGTCTGGAGCGAGAGAAATGAGAGGCCTCAATCTTATGACGTTGTTGGAAAACGAACTACTTGTGCTGAACATATGCTTCCAGAGTTTACGGAAGAGTTTTTTGGAAATGTTATTAACTATCTTCCTGACTGGAAGGCATGTGGATGTGATGGGATATATAACTTTTTCATTAAGAAGATGGAGTCATTACATGGATTTCTGTGTCACGAGATAACCCGAATAATTAATGGAGAGTACATGCCTGAAAGTTGGTTTTACACTGGAATAACATATTTGATTCCTAAAAAAGATGATTGTGAGACCCCGAAGGACTTACGTCCTATAACGTGTATGCCGACATTGTATAAACTTGTCACCAAATGTGTTAATGTAAAACTGGCTGATTTTGTCGAGGCATTTGGCCTAATTTCAGACAACCAACTTGGAACGAGGAAGTATTGTCAAGGCGCCAAGGAGCAAGCTCTCATTAACCAATGTTTGAACAAGGAGTACGGGAATGGCCTTTATTCTGCTTGGGTCGATGTGAAGAAAGCATATGACTCAGTTGATCATGATTTTTTGTTTCACGTTTTGGATTGTTCTGGAATCCCGCTTTGGATCGTAAACTTTGTGAAGAGCGTAGTTAAGAAGTGGGCAGTAAAGCTGCATATGGAAGGTAGAAGAATTGGATCAGTGAAGTTAAACCGAGGAATTTTACAGGGAGACTCATTGTCTCCTTTACTATTTGTTATGGTATTAGATCCTCTAAGCAGGATCCTTAATTCCGTGTTTCCAAAACTTGAAATTAACCAGGAAGATCCCAATATGTTAACATATTCTACTAATCATTTGCTATTTATTGACGATCTAAAAATATTTGCTCTCAAACAAGACACTTTACTCAAAATGATGGAAGCTGTTAACGGATTTTTTAAAATTGTTGGTTTGGAGATGAATTCAGAAAAATCAGCGTCTAATTTGGAATCATTATCATGTTGTAAGACTATTGATGGAATCAATGGATATCGGTATTTGGGTGTACTTGAAGATGGTGGAAGCAATGTTCTTAAGAATAGAGTTATGGACTCTATCTTTGAGAATGTTAAGAAGAGGATAACTATGCTATCGAAAACAAAACTCAACTCTGTGAATCTGTTTCGTGCTATAAATGAATATGCATTGTCACTATATAATTATTATATTGGGCTAATCAATATTGAACCTTCTGAATTTGATGATATTGACAGACAAATACGGCAATTGCTTACGTCGCTCAGATTACATCTCAAACCTGCAAATAAAGAGAGACTGTATTTAAACCGGAAGGCTCTTGGAAGAGGGCTTTCATCAGTTACTTTCAAAAGTGAACTAATGCTCTTTCAGTTCCTTACGAGTCTGGAAAATATGTCAACTATATGCTTACGGAGGGCGGGGATTCTGCGTGTAATTAAAATGAATAAATGGCATTTGGCTATGATCGCAGGATTTCTATCCTCCAAATATGCAATTATTGATAAGAAGAGTATTACTATAGAGTCTCTAAAGTCCAGTCAGATACAATATTTACAAAAGAAAATTAGTTCTAAAGCACTACATTCTGTGCTTTTCAAATGTGTGGATGAACCTAATGTTGATTTACCTGCATCCTCAGAATGGCTATCTTATGGAAATAATGGGCCACGAAGCGAAGCATTGTATTGTCTTTTGCAAGATCGAAACTTGTTCTTTGCATCCGCTGACTCATTATGCAATCATTGTAAGAAAAGCAAGAAAACTGTTGACCACATGGCTACTCAGTGTGGTAAAATGCTCAACAGTGATTATCTCCGGAGACACAACGAAGTTGTGAAGTGTATTCACCTTAACTTGTGCCGAATGTATGGACTCAAAAAAGCAAGACGATTGAAGGGACATTCTGTTCAGTCAACACTGTCGACGGGAAAAGTTGAAATCAGGGTTGATTCTACAATCCTCACCGAAACAAAAGTAGAATATAACAAGCCAGATATCTTTGTCCACGACAAAGTCAGAAACGAAATAAATCTAATTGAAGTGGGTATTACTTCACAGGATCGCCTCAAGCAAGTGGAGGTTGAAAAGTGTCACAAGTATGACCTATTGGCAAGTGAGCTTTCGCTTCTGTATAGCTGTCAAGTAAAAATAATTCCTGTGGTTATGACATGGGATGGAGTTGTCTCGAAATGCTTCAAAAATTATATGAAGAAATTATCTATTGAAGCAGGAACGAGGACATACATCCAATCCGTTGTACTGAAAAGAACGCTCGAGAGTATGATGATCGAACACAAGCACGGAATGAAGGTATCTGGTGAAGAATACGCTTCTGCTTCCAACCGGTATGTGGAGATGGCATGCAAAAATGAAGACGACCCAATGAATGCTAAAGAAGATGCAATGGTTGGATCAGATGTGGTAGTGGGGAGTAAGAGGCAGCTGGAAGTAGACTCTTCTTCCAAGAGAAGGAGAGTGGATATCAGCGAGCTGGAGTGAGATCTGCTTAGTTTCTGATTAACTATTAAGTTATTCAAAATTTAATTTACACAAAAGATTGATTTTATTTCTCAAATTGGCCATTTCTCGAATTGACCACAAAAACACGTGGAACCAAAAATGGCCAATTTCAGAGGAGTCACTGTATTGGTTTTTTATTATTGATAACGATGATTTTACGAAAAAATTTTTAAAAAAGTGACCACAGAAAGTTATCCATATTTTTTGCGTATCCATTCGCAAACAATTTTGGCTGTATGCTTCGGATCGTTATCTTCATAAAAATAAATTGTTTAATCCTAAGGGATTGAAATAGATTTTGTGCCAAAAGTTGTTTATAATAAGCAGCATTCATTTTTCATCAATAAAAACAATTTTAAGAACGCCTTTGGACAAAATACAGCCCCATAACATTATGTTCCCACAACCGTGTTTCACAGTAGAGGGAATGTTATCTGAATTATGATGTTCTCCGGATAATAGCATACATATCGGTGTCCGTCACTTTGATATAAGTTAAATCTGCACTTATCGGAAAAAAATGATTGTGTTGAGTTCCTCATTCGACATTCCACAAAATTTTCTTTTTCAACGTTTACCCGTCTTAAAAATGGCTTGCACTATTTATTTTTCTACGACACACCCTTCTCCATCTTGAATATCAAGATTCATATTTTCTTTGGCAAAAACTTTATATTTCTTCGCATCAATTTGATCATATAACAGATAATTTCTATTTTGTGGATTAGCATTAATATCATGTCTTAATACAACATTATCCCCGAACTTAATCCATAACACGTGATACACAACCTTAATGTCGTTCTCAACGAATTTTCATTTCCGCTTGTTTTGCATTTTTTCTCCTGCTTTTATTAGTTTATCTTATGCTAATAACAAATTTTTCGTAATATTTTCATCATCGGTTACTTCATTTCCAACAAATTGAATTTCTGCATCAGCATCTTTTCCAGTAAATGCGCAAAGATTTTCCATTTCTTAATCACTTAATGCATAAATGCTTTTTACTCCCATAAAGATGTTGAAAGGAATATGCATTATTGTTGCATGTTGTGAATAGTCGTAAACAATTACGTTGATAATATCTTCATAGACTACAAAAGTTCAATTAAAATTACTTGTAAATCTACCTTTTCATCTGGATTCTGAAAATATACTTAAAAATTTGAATTGTTTACTTCAGCATATCGGTGCAAATCAACAAAGTTGGAAATACAATCTATCTCAAGATTTTTTTTGCAATAATCGGTGTAGGAGATACTTTAGTGGGCATTGATTTGTTTGACTATAAATAAATTTAAATGTTTTTACTTGACAAACGACGCATTTATTGATAAATAGCAATATTTCAGAACGACTAACACCATAGATCCTCCTGATAGATGACTAATAATCCTATCTCTTCCAAAATGATTAGTATTATCCTCGGACTATTTGGATCCGAGCAGATGCATGGTTCAGACAA
Source organism: Octopus sinensis (assembly GCF_006345805.1). Classification (NCBI taxonomy): domain Eukaryota; kingdom Metazoa; phylum Mollusca; class Cephalopoda; order Octopoda; family Octopodidae; genus Octopus; species Octopus sinensis. The sequence continues at coordinate 28,831 of NW_021834225.1, forward strand.
AAACCGACTACATAAAATATGATTAAAAAATCATTTTAATTATTATTTATTTGCTATTATTAATAGTAAATTTGCAAGACCGCTCTGAATCAATCAAAACTTCTATTTCGGCGTCGCGAGTAGACGTATCATCCTCACATATTCTTCAAGGTCCCAAGTAAACTTTGTAAACCTCTTGCGAGTGATTCTATTTTTGTTCAGAGTTTCACAGCGTTTGTTTTTCTAGATGCTTTTGTTGCTTCTTCCTAATTCAAAAAGAGTCAATGAGCATACATTTAAATTCACGCTGACATAGAATATACGTGTAAATTTGATCATAAATCTGAACTGTCTTCCCGTTCTGATTGTTTTTTTCTTCTCAACCATGTCGTCATGTACCTTGCAGGATGCTTAAACGCTGTATTACAAAGAAAGAGGTCAAACGCACAGCAGAACTCTGCGAGTGCGGTTCCATTGTAATTTCTCTTAATTCTGTTGTGAGTGTCGATGAAGTATTCGTCAGTGAGGAGTATTCCAATTTTTTCTTTCTTGTCTCCTGCAAGAAAAACGAGAGACATTCACATATGTCGTCCACATATGTCGTCGTTTTGCCAGCTTGAACTGAATAAATAAGATTCTGTCACTTACCATCCAACATCTGTTAATCGTATTAGCATAAAGTTGATAAATAGCGAATCCCTGTCAAACGTGGCAGCACTCTGGCTCTAGTGGGATAATTCTGTATGATCTCACATTTTTATTAAATTCCTTTTTTACTTTTGTTTCTTAAAGACAGGCTATAGATACTTCATAACGACTCAGGTCCTTTGTCAGTTGTGTTCTTTGCAGCAGGGAAGTAATTTTTTTATATTGGATGTCATTAGTAGTAGTTCTTAAGGGTGTATATTAGACAGGGTGTGTTTCATGCATACTAATAAGTATGTTTAATAGAAATTTGTTTAAATTCAAATTAATTCAGCGTTGCTAGACGGAGGATAAACCAAATATTAGCTGAGTCAAAACTCTTGAGTACGAGTTTGTTAGAAAAGTCAAAAGGATTATTAAAGTAGATAGAAGACATTAAAAAATTTATAGACCGACAACAGCATAAATAGAACAATGAATCCCAAAAATATAATAATGTCACCGGTTTTTGCTGGGACCGCAAGCGTATTTTCAAATAAAAAATATAGAAAATAGTTTATTAACAGTCATAAATACATTTATCAATCAATCAACAACTTTATTTAGGTAACAACGGATAGTATGTGGGGTAATAATTAATGAAACGGTAAGGCTTGTTCACCGACTTCTTCCGCGAAACATTTACGAACGAACAGATTTTATTGACTTAGCAACCGAAAGAGAAGAGTTATATGAAAAGGTTTTATTAAAATCGAGACACCGAAAGCCTCCTCCTTGCTTTCCTTTTCACTTCTCATGCCCTTTGCAAAAACATTTACGAACGAACGAACAGATTTTATTGACTTAGCAACCGAAAGAGAAGAGTTATATGAAAAGGTTTTATTAAAATCGAGACACCGAAAGCCTCCTCCTTGCTTTCCTTTTCACTTCTCATGCCCTTTGCAATGAGCAGAGGACTTGCCGAATGTTTTGAGTTTGTTCGTCTAGCTCTCTGGGGAGATCCTGATCAAGCCGTAGCTTATACGCCAGTTTAATCGCAAAGCGCCTTGTTTTCTCCAGTTTGGTGATTATGCGATTTCTCTCGTCTGTAGGGTACCAACCTTCATGTCCATAGATAAGGACTGGTTCTACAGTCGCCTTATAGATGAAGAGAAAGGTGCCTGGGGAGAGATGGAAGCGTATAAGGCTTCTCAGGATCCCGGAACATTTCCTTCTTCTAGATTCCACGAACTTAAGGAACGATCCGTCAGTCCCGATCGTTACCCCAAGGTAGCGTAGGTCGTCAGAAATTCTTAGTCCCATTGTCTCCGGAAGTGGTTCTCTTCCTTTCCGAGTTTTAGAAATCCACGTGATGGTGGACTTGTCTCGTGCTATAGAGAGGGCTTTCTCCATTGCCCAAGACTCAACCCTCGCTACATATTCCCTCAGCCTTTTCCAAGAGAGGTCCTTAGATCGCGACAGATCCGTAACCAATATGTCGTCCGCATAGATAATTAGTAAACTCTCCGGATTTACTGGTTTCGGGATGTCGGCAACGTATAAGTTGAAAAGTAGAGGGCTCAGGACCGACCCTGGAGGCACTCCCCTCCTTAGATTGATTGTATCCGAGGTCCGGTTACCACATCTGATAAAAGACTTTCGCATGTGTAAGAAATTCTCTAGCCATTTGACAGTCCTTTGCCCCGGATGGATACTGATGATCCTTTCGAGGAGGCCTAGGTGCCAAACGCTGTCGAACGCCTTTGAAATGTCCAGACAAACAGCTGTCATCCCCATCTTGTGTGTAAGGGCCCTCGAGATTTGCGTTTCCAGTTGGGCAAAGCAGTTTCCACAGGACTTCCCACGTCAGAAACCCCATTGTTCTTTAGCCAGGTAACCTGACTCCTCCACGAGAATAGATAATCTGTTAAAGATTATACGTTCCATGATTCTTGATATGGAGCAGATGAGACTTATGGGTCGGAAATTTTCTGCACGGTCTTTAGGTTTCCCTGCCTTTGGAATCATTCGTACCACGGTTTTCTTCCATGCATTCGGGACGTATCCAGTCTCCCAACTGGCATTGAAAAGTATCGTTATTATCTTGACTAGGCTTATCGGGGCCTCTTTGAAGACTCGGATGGGTATGTAATCAAAACCCGGTGCGTTGTCCTTGCATCTTTGAATTGCTAGTAGGGTTTCATCCAGGGTGATTGCGTGACAAAGTCGACCAGGGGACATTTTCGCAGAGGCTATTGCCCTCTTTTTATCGTCCATTATATCTGTCGGGACAAAACAGCTCGGGTCGACATCTTGAATTTTCGCCAGTTGTTGACGTAAAGCGTCAGGTACATCGTCTCGGTTGATGGCATAGCCATTTTCTGTGGTTAAATTGATTTCATCTCCTTTGCATTCCGTTTCCTTTAGGCGATTATATGCCTTCCAGAAACTTGGGTGTCTTCGATTAAGCTTAGAACATTCCAATCTCCAAGCTGAGTCAATGTTTTCTTTAGACCTTTTGTCGATCCTCTTTTTAAGAGAGGAAATCATTGCTCGTAGGCGTGTGCAGTCTGTTGGGTCAAAACATCTGCGTAGCCTCTTCTGGTATCTTGCCTTTTCTTTCAGGAGACTCACTACTGTGTCGTCGAGTTCATGAGTCCCTCCACCAGAGTGTTTAATGAACTTTTTCCTGGAGAACTTCTCCAAAGAAGTGTTGATGAGATTCCTAACGAGCTGGTCCAGACTTTCAATTTGTTTTGTCGTGTGAACTGCTGCCCGATGTATGAGTGACTCTAGCGAGGTTGTCAGGAATAGGGACACAAGGGGCCAATTCGTTTGATTGGTATTGTATCCAATAAATACTTCATCTTGCAGAACTGAGCTTGCACGTAACACCATTGTTTGAGGAAGGTGATCGCTTCCGATATCAATTTCAATGCGTGGGCGGTCACAGAGGGGGGCTAAGCAGTCCGCCACGAGAAACACACCAAGTCGATCTTCTCCGTAACATGAGAAGTGATTCGTTTTGTCAGAGGACCAGACCTCAAAACCGTGTCTCGCCGATAAGGTATGAAGTAACCGTCCGTCACTGTTTGTTGATACGCATCCATATAGCGAGTTCTTTGCGTTTAGGTCTCCGACTAGAATCGACTTTCCATTTGCCTTGAAGAAACCTCCAACTAGGCCTGGGTAACTCTTGAGGTCCTTTGAGTACATCCCCCCAATAGTGATCCATCCCAGAGAAACATTTACATAACTATTTTTGTTTACATAATAAAAAAATGGCATTCCGAAATTTTGTTGAAAATCTTCTCTTTTATCAAAAGGCCTTTGTCCTTATCCAATTAACGATGAATACAACGATTTTGGAACATTTTCCATTTTTATTGTTTTTGTAATTTAATTTTCCTGAAAGAAATCATCAAAAAAAACTAGCTACTATGAACTGGCTCGCAGGACTGAAAGACAATTCCCGCGTAAAACAGCCAGCGAGATCCTCTGAATAAGGAATATAAATTCCCTCGGATCTCTGGAGCGGTGGGTGCACAAGCGGCCAAGTTTCTTGAGATGAGCAAGCGTCTTGGCCCCAAAAACACAGGAAGTTTCGACGGCAATTGCCCAAAAGCAAAATCGATCGAGTAAATCCTCATATTTCGTTAGTTTTGCGAATTCGGCCTTCTCGGCCGACGAACCGGGTCGACAAGCCGTGGAATTCAAGGCACCCTTGGCGAAAGAGTCGAAACAGGTGACGTCCCAAACGAGCTGTTTCCCGGATTCAAAAGCGAACAGTGTACAGCCGTCCGGACGTTTTGCATCTTCAAGAACAAGGCCAGTCGGTTCCAGAATACAAGGGAAACCAGCTCTTTCCAGAGCTTTCTGAATTAGATTGTTGATTGAATAACACAATGATGCTATAAACCTATTATAAACAAAGATGTGGCGCCACATCCAAAAAATGATGATTGTTTTGCATATTCAGATTTAAAAAAATTTACTCTTTATTTTCTAGAATCGCCTTTCTAGAAACGCCTATCATAAATTGATTTGTATAGATTTTTTGTTAAAAAAATTTGGCACGTGGAAATTTCAGAAATACAATCTCCTTGCAAATTAATTGTCGATTCTCTATGAAACAGAAATAAATATTGTTATCGCAGTCTTTATTTCAGATATCTGGACCATCATTGAGATATCTCCTCTGGTATTTACACTGTTTATAAGCTACTAGGTAGAATTGTGTTTTAATTAAAATTATCTTAATTTTTAGTTACCCAATTATTAATAGAAAACATAATATATTGTGGCACGTGTGAGCACTCTTTTGTCTTGTTGTCCTGTTACATTATTTGGTCAATCTTTATTTTTTTATTTAATTGGATTAGAAGGAATATTTTGCGATGTAGTTTCTTTTAATTAATAAATTATCTGAAATTTCATCATTTTGTAATATTTGCGAGTTTATTCTTTTAATCTGTTTATATCTCTTATTTGAAATCTTCTCATTTATCTTTATTCATTGAATTTCACCTTATTTTTTGATAGAAAGTTCTATTCTTTATATTCTTATGGCAAACTTTTATTTATTTGTTCACGGATTTGTCGATCTTGTATTTTAGCGCCTTAAAATCTAAAATGATCAATTTCTACCAAATTTGAATTTATTATTATTATAAAGCACTTTCGGAAAAGTCATAAGTTAATTAAGCTTTCCTTGTGCCACCATTGAAATTCTCCCGGTCATGCGTCTCCAGGCTCTCCGGTCAGTTGCGATCGTCCTGAGTGAGTCGAGATCATCGCCATTTTTCAGTTTTTTATTAATTCCAGCTAGATCTTCATTTAGCGTGGTAGCCAGAGTGACCCTGGGTCTTCCACGGAAGTCTCCTTTGGAATGGGCAAAGTAGTTTTCCATCGCGATATTCGGCGGAGTGAGGCTGTCAAGTCTTAATATGTGTCCAAAGAGTCGCCATCTGGACTCCAGGATGTCCATAGAGATCGGTCTCGAATTGCATCTTTTGTATAGGGTGGAATTTGCTATTTTCCTTGAGAATTGCATGTTTATCACTCTTCTCAGTTGGTTCCGATGAAATCGGTCCAAATTGTTCATATCGGTCTTACTGATTCCCCACGTCGATCCATTGTACATTAGGACTGGGACAACAAATGTGTTGTATATTTTAAGTTTTGTCTTTGAATTTAGCTTCTTTAGGAACCAGATGTTCATAAACTTATTGTATGTGGCAATTGATAGTATTTTTCTGTGCATAATGTCTTCAGAGTCCCCTAAGAGAGATCCGACTTTTTTTTGTCTTCTCCAGGGCTCATCATGAGTTCGTTCAGATCGAATAAATTTCGTATGTTCAGTTTTATTGTGGTTGATTGTTAGAAACCATTTGGAAAAAATATCTGGTAATGTTTCGATAATAAATCGAAGGGTTTCAGCATCATCAGATACGAAGTCGACATCATCAGCATATATTATTTCGTTGTATTTAGTGTTGTCCACAAGAGGCCGAAAGTCTCTGAGTGCTGCCTCTAGGTAGACGATAAAGAGAACTGGGGACAGCGAATCGCCTTGTGGTATGCCCCGTGATGTGTAGAAATAGTTTGACACATTTTTACCAAGTTTGGTTGCTAATTGAGTGTTCTGAAGAAGCATTAGGATTATTCTGATGTCGTCATGATTTAAGAAGGTCATAAGTATTTCCACAAGTTTAGTTCTGTGAACAGAGTCGAATGCTCTGGACATATCGATGCCGAGTATTTCAGTGCAATGTTTATATTTTTGGCATGTGGCAGCTGTCCATCTGTGAGTCCAGATCACATCAGCAGTGGACCTGCCAGTTCTAAAGCCACTTTGTCCCGGTGACAGAAAGTTTTCCACCTTGGTTCTTATCCTCTCTAATGCGATCAACGACAGTGTTTTCCGAAGCGTCGTTAGCAAAATAATAGGTCTTAGGCTGGATAGGGGTCCTTTTTGTTTTCCAGGTTTCTGTAGAGGAATTAACCATCCTTTGCCGAGGTCTAATGGGTTGTTCTGCTCAAATGCCTTGTTCAGGATATTTGCAGCGATTTCAGCAAACTTCATTGGCGCATATTTTACTAGTTCAGGTGGGATATTGTCCGGTCCCCCAGACCTGCCGGTTTTCAGTTTCTTCATTGCCTCCAATATTTCGTAAGTGGTTAATGGGGAACTTAGTGCCCCTACAGTATATGGGTAGGGTTTGTATCCTGATTCATCCTCCCAGTTAAGCATTTTGTAGTAGTATTCAGATATAGCCTCTACCTTACTCTTGTTGTCAATGATAGCCGCTTCCGTGGTGTCCCAGACAGTGATCGAATTTTGCCTCTTTTTTTTGCTTAGCAGCCTCATTGCCATGAACATTTTCGTGTCGTCCTTTTGTTTTGTTATGTGTTGAAATTGCTCTTCTGTTTCTTTGTACACTAGCAATTTCTGTGTTTTCTTGATATTTAGTAATATCATGTTCCGTAATTTTCGGAGTTCTCTTATTTTTTTCGGGTTGCTGGAGTTTTGTATTTTTAACCTCAAGGTTTTCTGCCTTTCTGAGAGGGAGCAAATCTCGTTATCGTGAAATTTGTGTTTTTTCGAGTGAGTCCAACAACATTTACAGCTGTCTTCTTCATTGCACTGGTCACTGCATCCCAAATCGCATTTGCAGGTTTTGTTGTGTCAATATTGTCGAGTTCTTCCTGTAGTTTTTAATCATTATTTTTATATTTTTTTTCTAGACTTTTTTTTAAACTGAACACGAATTTAATTATTGTTATATTATTTTTATAAATTATTATGTCACAGGCCTAGGGTGTACCGAGCCTAGGTGGTTATACTTTCGGACCTGGAAAAAAATTCAAAAAAATATTTGAATTCTATTTCAAAATCTATTTTGTCAAGATAAATATTATAAAATGACAAATAACAGAACAGAATTTTTTATTGTAAAGAACAAGAGACTGGTACAGAAATATTTTTGACGTCTATACAACAAGATGGTTGCTCGAGGGAGTCGAATTGATTTAGCTTCCAGAGCACACGAGGTTAGATGTGAAGCAGAGAATGTAGAGAATGTATAGATTGAAAATTTTGTTAATAATGGCACCTAAAGTTAGCACAAAAGGACAAAAAAGAGCTCCCATTAAAACAAAAAATGTTTCCGTCGCTACAAAGAGACAACTGTCTGCACTAAGAAGGCTATGTCGAAGTGGAGGCGTTCCCGCTTCGCACTCCCCGGAGGACAAGACGGTTCAGTGTGCCACTACGATGAACTGCCGGAGCCGTGGTTCACCGCCACGTGCTTCCGGCTATTCTAGTGGTGTTTTTAATTCTTTAGGTCAAAGCAGGAGGTCGAAGCCTGGACCCTCCCAGATGGGTTCAGCACTCACTGGAGACTCTTCTCCCTCTGCTCCCCCTTTGGCTGGTGTCGGGGGAGCAGCAGCTGCAACAGGTACTAATTGTTTGGTAGCCACGACAACCGCACAGCATGCTGGTTCGCCACGTGTTTGCGGTTTGTCTAGTGGTGCCAAACCCAGCCAACTTAAGTCATTTAATGCTAACAGGGTGTCGTCTCCTGGGCCCGCTCCGGTGGGTCCGGCAGGAAATAAGGTTCCCCCCGAGGACGGTTGGCACACGGTGGGGAAGCCGAAACGTGTTGCTGGCCGTCCAACCCCTAATGTTTTAGGTACTGGGTGTGCGTCCGCTCAGGTGGATGCACACCCAAAGAAGACCACTGGCGCCGGGGGTAGAATTACCTTTGGTGCTGTGGCACGACTTGAGGTCCTCCCTACAAGTGGGAAGGCCTCGGTCGTAAAGATCCTAGGTACCTTGGACTCTATCCAGCCTTCAAAGCTGTATAGAGTCCTGAAGAGGGAGCCCACCCAATTCCTGCTTGGTTGGGAGAAGGAGGATGACTTCTCCAACTTCAAAGGGGAGTTGGAGAAGTCAAATCCGTTCGGTCCTGGCATGCATCGCCTAGTCAGGATCGAACGTAAGGTAAGAAAGGTAAGTGTCCTCCTCCTCGGGGTTCCTCGGGACTTCGAGGATAATGACCTCCTAGATCACCTGCAGCAGGAGTACCCCAGTGCCTCTGCCATTGCACGCTTCAAGCAGGGTAATCGCCCTCTTGAAGTGGCGGAGCTAACACTGGGATCTCCTGCAGAAGCCGAGCGCCTGGTACTTCTTGGTACCAGGATCGGCTACATTAGGATCCGAGCTGCCTGGCCCCGCCCGAAAGCAACCCAATGCTTTCGGTGTCAGGGGTTCGGGCACATCTCTACGAAGTGCCCGGATAAGGCTAAGTGCCTTATCTGCGGTGGAGAGCATGGTCGCAAGACGTGCCCCTCACCATCCAAGGAGAGGCAGTGTGTCAACTGCGGTAAGTTAGGACACACTGCCAACTTCAGAGGTTGCCCCAAGTTTAAGGAGGCAACCCGAAAGGTAGGTGGGGATGTAATCCCAAAGGTAAGGCGCCCGCCTCGCGTCGCGCCCCCTGCCCCAAAACCTGACAAGCAGGCGATACTGGCCAAACCTTCCAAACCCGCTAGGGTGGCGAAGCCAGTGGAACCTGTGAGCCATGCTGCGTGTGGGTCGGTGCAGCCTTCGCCGACAAAGTTGGCAAAGCAGGCGAAAGCTTCCGAGTCCGCTTGGTTGCCTAAGCCGGCAATGCCTTCCGAGGCGGCTAACGGCGGCACCGTCCGGCACAACGTGGGGCTGAAAAGGCGTCCTCCATACGTGGAGATGCCATTGCACTCAGCCCCTGGCGAGCGTGTACCGCAGGACAGTATTAGTCCTGCGGTGCAATTATGCGTTTCCCTATGCTCAACATCATATCGGTGAACGCGCGTTCCCTGGAAGGGAAAAGGGACGCCGTTCAGAGGATGTTGGCCACCACGAGTGCGGACATTCTGGTGGTCAACGAAACGAAGATAAGGGGGGGTCCGTACGTAGTTGATGGCTACAACTGTCGTCACATACCCTGGAAAGACGGGTCAATATGTGGCACGGGAACTAGCCTCTTCTACAAGCCGTACCTTCCCCTACAAAGTTCAGGTTTATGTTTATGTAGCCTATGTGAATTCCTCCAAGTGAGAATTCGCATAGGTGAGCTTACATTTTACCTAGGAGGGATGTACTCGAAGAACTTTACGGCGTGCTCCTGGCACGTACGGGAGTTCTTTGAAAAGCATCCGAAGGCCATGGTTGTTGGGGACCTGAATGCCAAGCATCAAGATCTTGGCTTCAGGGTAACCAACTCGCATGGTTTGGCTCTGAAGACGCTGATTGAAGAACTCGGGCTGGAAATCCGGACCTCGAGCGAGCCAAACCACGTCGACACGAGGGGAGGACGTGACTGGCTAGGGCTTGCTCTGGTCAGTCCCGGTCTTCTAAATTGGGTTAGTAAAACTATTTTATTGCCCGATATTGGGAGCGACCATCTGCCTCTATTGCACGAACTCCGTGAGCCAGTTCCTCAAAGGGTCCCAGGATACTTTGACCTCCGGGTGGGTTCCTGGGCTAACCTGGAGAGTTTCATGGCCAGCAGGTTGCCCTCACTTCTGGTGGGGAATACCTGCGCCAACATACGTGAGTTGGAGGCGCTTGATAATGGAATCAATGCTGCCCTGACTGATTACATGCGAGATAATTTCAAACAGAACTCAGTGCAGGGTCAGTCACATTCCACGCTCCCTCACCGGATCTTAAATAAAATTAGGTTCAAGCGCCGGCTATCCAGACTACGGGACAAATGCATTTACGAGGAGAACCGTGTTTGGTTTCGTGGCTGGATTAGCCGGCTTCAGAGGGAGATCCGAAGAGAAATCCGCGAACTCGAAAGTTCGCGGTGGGAGAGGGCCTGCCGAAGGGTGGACCCTCGCTTTCCGGACTTCTGGAAGCAGTTGAAGAGCCTGTCGGGGAGAAGGGGGGCTAAGTCAGTGCGCCTTAAACGCTCTGATGGAACCCTCGCTTCGGACCCGGTTGAGGTGGTTGAAATACTTTCAGCCCGTCTCAATGACATCTCGGGAACTGACGGAAGTCAGTTCGTAGAGACATCGTCCTTTGATACTGTCCAGCAGATATTGTCGTGGGACAAGCGCTGCCAGCTGGATATATCAATGGACGATGCAGGCGAAATTACTGAAGCGGAGATTCTGGCAGCAATCTCCCGAAGTAAGAACACCGCGGCGGGCTTGGATCGGATCCCGATGGCCATCTTTAAGAAGGCCCCGCCGCGGTTAATCACTGCGCTAAAGGTTTTATTTAACGGGAGCTTGCGACTTGGGATGATTCCTTCCAGGTGGAAAGTAGCTGAGGTGATCCTTATCGGAAAACCCGGGAAGCCACATGATGTCCCCGGGGGATATAGGCCCATTTCCTTGCTCCCCGCGATATCTAAAATCCTAGAAAGAATTATGCACCAAAGGCTCCTGGAGGAGCTGATGGTGGCAGACGCCCTCCCTGAGTTCCAATGGGGCTTCAGGGAGGGCCGCTCATGCGGGGACTGCCTTCACAAGGTGTCGTCTAGTATGAAGAGCGCCCTCCAGAAAAGGGAATGCGGTATTTTAGTTAGTCTCGACATTGAAAAGGCCTTCGACTCGGTGTGGCACGACGGCCTCCGGAGTTCCCTTGCCACGTGTGGGGTTTCTCCGTGTCTAAGGCGCTGGCTGTCGGGGTTTCTTGAATCTCGCAGACAGGTCGTGCGGCATCAGGGGGTCTTTTCTAAAGTCGCAACAGTCCTTCGCGGGGTCCCTCAGGGCTCTGTGCTCAGTCCGACACTATTCAATGTGTTTATGGCCACTGCGCCTATGCCAGTCAATGCTCGTACTGAAATGGTAATCTATGCAGACGACATTATCCTCTGGGATCACTCAATGAAACCGGAGTGTGCGTGTCGTAGGCTTCAGGTTGCTGTGGATGGACTTGCAAACTGGTGTGGGAGTAGGGGTCTGAGAATGTGCGCGGACAAGTGCAGTGTCCTTAAAGTCTGTAAAAGGACGAGGGGTTACACTAATTTTGTTCCTAGGTTATTGCTGAGCGGGTCAGCAATCGCTGCAGTTGATCGGATGACTTATTTGGGCGTGCTCTTTAAGCCGTCCGGTAAGTTTGATGATCACATTGCACGTACGAAAATGCGTGCAATGCAGCGATTAGGTGCGTTGCGTGCTTTCCGCTTGAGCAGAGGTGCCTGGTTCCGCGTGTTTAACGCCATGGTGTTACCCGTCTTGACCTATGGCGTCCACGCTTGGTACCTCTATGAGGACAGGGATAAGCATGTTGACGTGCTTAAAAAAGTAAGAAGACGAGCCATAAGGCTAGCCTATGGCTTAGGATTCCGGACTGAGCTCTCCGACGCCCAGGAATCATCCCTCAAAGGCCTCTCTGAGGTCCTAGAGAAGATTATTTCTGGATGGCAGGTAAGGCGGTAAGTCTTAACTTGTGGTTGTGTGTAGGGAGGCGTGTGTGTGATGGAGACTGAAAAGGCAGCGATGCCGAAGGTCTACTTAGTTAGTTTTTAACTGCCTCCCTTAACTAACTAATAAATTTTTCCCCCTCCCTTATTATGTCACAGGCCTAGGGTGTACCGAGCCTAGGTGGTTATACTTTCGGACCTGGAAAAAAATTCAAAAAAATATTTGAATTCTATTTCAAAATCTATTTTGTCAAGATAAATATTATAAAATGACAAATAACAGAACAGAATTTTTTATTGTAAAGAACAAGAGACTGGTACAGAAATATTTTTGACGTCTATACAACAAGATGGTTGCTCGAGGGAGTCGAATTGATTTAGCTTCCAGAGCACACGAGGTTAGATGTGAAGCAGAGAATGTATCCCAGCAGGTTGCATCCCATACGAGGACTTTCCCGCTCTCAAATGGGAAAAGGGTCATTCCGTCAACTTTAAAAATTTCGGAATGATACTTTTTGGATTACTCAACAAAATTTCGGAATGATACTTTTTTATTATATAAATTGGGCTCCGGGGGGAGTATCGCCTTCGGATGCTTTCCAAAGAACTCCCCAACGACCATCGCCTTCGGATGCTTTCCAAAGAACTCCCGTACGTGCCAAGAACACGCCGTAAAGTTCTTCGAATACATCGCCCCTAGGTAAAATGTTAAATTACCTATGCGAATCCTCACTTGGAGGAATTCACATAGGCTACAAGAACATAAACCTGAGCTCCGGAGAGCAAGGTACGGCTTGTAGAAGAGGCTAGTTCCAGTGCCACATGTTGACCCCTGTTTCCAGGGTATGTGACAGCAGTTGTAGCCATCAACTACGTACCGATCCTGCTTTAACTTTGTTTCGTTGACCACCAGGATGTCCGCACTAGTGGTGGCCAACATCCTCCGAATCGCGTCTCCTTTGCCTGACAAGGAGCGCGCGTTCACCGATATGATGTTGAGCATCATATCGGCTCCTCGCCAAGGATCTTCTTGGCCTCGGCATAGTTGCGGCGTAGCATATCCGCTACACTGCACTTCATCTCCCTACAAAGTGTTATCAGGCGTATACATAACTCCACCGCAGGACTAACACTGTCCTGCGGCACACGCTCGCAAGGGGGTGAGTGCAATGGCATATCCACGTATGGAGGAACTCTTTTCGCCCCCAGGTTTTGCTGGGCGGTGTCACCTGTAGCCGACTCGGAGGGCATCGCAGGCTTCGGTTTATAGCTCTGTCGTCCAGAGCTTGCACACAACTTGAGGCACTTGGTTCACTAGGGGAGTATAGTGTGGCTAAGAAACGGGAAAAAGCTTCTTGAGGAACAAGAACTGCTTTATGATGCCCAACAATAGAAACAGACAAGTGGTTACCACTCGTGTTCCATTGAAGGACAAGGTTTCCATAAACCAAGTTTTTGGGCTTTAAAGTTGGTTTGTCGATTGGGGAGAGAAAGTCTGCATAAAGTGTCCTAATTGGCGTAAGAAGCACTACTTGATGGTAATCATCGTTATTGACCACATCAATACGAACAACCGTATAAATGTTAACGAACCAGGAAAGAACCCAGTTATACCAACCTTTTGTGTTCTTAACAACGAAATAGTCCTGTGAGAAGTCATAAATCCTATGACGATATGTCGAGCAGCCATTGATTTTTGTAACAAGGTTGCTCGACTCATCAAAGAAATAATAACCCTCACCTTCAGGCAGAATTCCCCCGGTTAGCTTAGGGTTGGCCGTGTATAAACAAACAGGCCTTAAGTTGCAACACAAATTTGGGAGGTCAACGTAGTAATCTAACTGGCCTTGAAAAGGCAAACTAGTGTTAAACCAAACATCAGAAAGCTCAGAAGCATACAGGCTCAGAAGCCACCTGGATAATGGCACCTAAAGTTAGCACAAAGGGACAAAAAAGAGCTCCTATAAAAAGCAAAAGAACTCAGAATGCTTAGAAGCTCAGAAGCATACAGGCTCAGAAGCCCAGAAAGCTCAGAAGCATACAGGCTCAGAAGCCCAGAAAGCTCAGAAGCATGAACCTACTTTTTCTTTCTTCATCAGTCTCATCAGTCATAGACAGACAATGCGGACGAACCATGGAAGAGCTCGAATGCCCAAAGCAATCGTCTCGTCAAAATTACTTTCCGCACTAAGTTTCTGTCTCGCTCTTCTTTCCTACAATAAAATTCTTCATTCATTCATTCAACTTGCAAAAGTACAAAGGGCAGGGACGTAATCATTGCAGGCTAATGACCTGCGATTACTAGGAATTCCTTGTGCACGAGGAATAATTACAAGCCTCGATTCCTGTCACGAAGAAATTTTAAGGCTTAGTAGGCTTTTCCAAGCAAAACCCCCTCTGCTTTCTTCATTGTAGCACGCATGCGGCCCCGAACGTCTAAGGGCAATCACAGACCTGTTATTGCTCATTTTCAAGTGTTTTTCACACTGATCCTTCTTAGTAGTCGAACAACTAGAATCGAACGACTAGTAAGTAAGTCTGAGTCTCGTTCGTTATCGGAATAAACCAGACAAATCACTCCACCAATCAACAACGGCCATGCACCACTATCGAGTGTTCGGATCATTTTTGATTGAACTTGAGAATATGTGAGGTTTGAGCTGTTAGACTCAGTTGTCGTCTGATGGCATTGGGTCTCACTGTGTTTTTGAGTCACAGTAGGGTTCGGATGTTCGGTGGGATATTCAGCTTTTATGGGTTCGCAAAAGGGCTGTGGCTTTGCCGCTGTTTGTCTTTGAACTTTGGAGCAAGCTTTGATTGATGAGAGATTTTGATTATTCTTGACCATTTTTTCTTTCTTTTCCTTTACCATGCAACTGGATTCTCACAGCAACTCAGACATCTCGTTTAAAATCAGTCTGGACAAAAAAGTCTCCCCCATGTCCGTCCAAAGTCGATGTCTCTATTCAGACGTCGCCGGCACCCAGCACACTCACAAGCGCGGAGTCAAACACTAATGAGTGCCATAACTCAGAAGTGGTCCGCTCGGCTGTCCCTAATAAAAAAAGAAAAACCCTCCGTGACAAAGCTTTGTCACAAAGAAGAGCCCACTCGGATCAGGACCTACACAACAGAGATTCCCAACTGGAATTCTTCCGCTGGTGTGTAGGAGCCCTGACCAAACTTGGAGTGGATATGAATATGCTGCAAGAGCTCCTGCTAGAAGGGAGCAATTCAGCAACATAGCCACTATTAACTCTGGCTCTCGACAGATGAATTGGACGCAAGCTCAGAAGAGTTCAGTTGCCTTGGCATCAGTCTCGTCCTATCACCGTCCTTAATTCCTGTCACTTTCTCTGTTAATTACAATAAACTTAATTGATTGATTGATTGAACTTGCAAAAGTGGGCTAGCGCTCTCCTGACTTCGTCACGGAATATCGGGACGAAGAGCCCTTGAATCAACAACGAGCGCTCCTCTGAAGTCTTCAAAACGGTTCCCAGAGTTATAATTCTGGAGAGCACAGCGTTCCCTCCATTATAAAAACCGACAGTGCAAAACCTCAGGACAGATACAGGATTATAGGGGTTCGATCCAAGCATCTTGTCGAGGAGGCAGCATAACTTGCCGAGAGCTTGTTCCTCTATGTACTTCAAGGAGAATTTGGCTACAAGATTTTGGTCAGGGTTGAACGAAGGGGACAATCGTGCCATGGCCGAATTGTATCGCTAAATCAAGGCGGTCACCGCCTCTGGGTTCCTTGACTTAGCTTGGCTGTTACGAATCGGAAAGAGAACTCGCATAAACGCCTGTGCCCATTCATTCGCTGAGGGGCTTTTCAACGACTCTGGAGATCTAGGCTCCCCTATCGAGATTGGGTCTTTAAATTGGAAGACCTTAAACGTCCTCGTTCCCAGTCTGTACATTTTTGTGTTTGGGTCATAAGTCGTGATTTCGACATCACCAAACACACTTCGAACGGCAAATTGATACTTGTTGAGAAAATATGCTAGTGCATATGTGATTACTTCTTGATTGAAATAGTCTAATCCAGCGGTTCTCAAATGCGGCCCCCGGGGCCGCATGTGGCCCCCAGGATTTTTTTTGCGGCCCCTCTAGAGTAACTAACTTTTTAATTTTTTAATAATGTTTAAATTTAATTATTCATTCTTAAGGTTAAACATATCCATAATTGGTGATTTCATTAATCAATTGAAGCACGTTTGGGGTACATTTATATATTAATTTAGATTTTAGAATTTTAAAGAATTCCTTCCTTTAATGAAAATATTCGAACTCCATTCAGCGTGGAAATTAAGGATGCGCTGCAAAGTTTCAACTAGAACTCATTAATTTACAAATGATATAGAACTGGCGGCATTGTCAAAAAGCGGCATTATTAATTTTTACGAATTAATTCCTCAGACATTCAAAAATATAACACACAATGCATATATGAATCTACTATTTATGCGAATCAATATTAGTAAAATGAAAATATAAAAATATATAAAATATTTTTTGTGCGGCCCGCGAAGCTAATCTTAATTATCGATTTGGCCCTTGAGCTAAAAAGGTTGAGAACCCCTGGTCTAATCGGATTAGCTCATCGATTACATGCCTCGGGTGTAGCTTCATGTCGTACATGATATACACATCGAAAGGCGAGTAATCTACAGCATATGCGCCCTCTTCAACCTTTACAGGTAAGTTTGTATAATAGGCTGTCCCATTAAACAGAACCTTACGAGTGTTCGGATCATTTTTAACCCGCTCATCAATTTGAACCTCTGAACTTAAGGTTCTCAACTTGGACAATCTCTCTGCTTCATTTTGCAGGCTGGGCATATTTTTTCAAGATCAAAGACTCCCACGCTGTACTAACAACTAACTCAGTTGTCTTGACATCATCAGAGTAACCTGGGCAGTACATGAAAGACAGATTGTTGTAGTCTGTCACGTTCTTATCGATTCTGCTATTCTTATATACCACATAATTTACCTTTCTTCTTTTTGACTCCTTTATTATATTCTCTAAACGAGAATTCTTTTGTGGCCCTAGATTAACAGACTTGTTTCTAAGCCACACGTTGTGTTCTTGCTTTGTCCTATTAGATAAGTATTTATTTATTGCATGATAGTGTGATGTACCGATGCTTCTCAACACTCGGTAGAACTCGATGTCCTGCAAAGAGATCTCCTCAATTGGGTACATGTAGGTATACTTGTTATGAATTATGTTCTTTTCAAACCAATCTTCAAAATGTTCTATGTAATTTCCAAACGAGGTTCCGCGGGATCGAACTATAGCCCTATCAAAGCAGTTGAGTGCTGCGTCACCTTTATTGATCTCATCTTTCTCATCAATGGTGTGAGTTTGCCGATACAAGCGTGTCATATCTTCCTGATATGATGTATCCTTCGGATCAAAGACGACAGTCATATCACTGTAGTTCGCTTCTTCAAATAGGTACTGAACAGCCTTGCCATATTGCTTTGAAAGGATAGATGTAGCTCTCCCAATGACATAGTCATCTTTTTTTAACAAGCTCTTTCCACACCTCTCTTTTCTCCTGGTCACTTAAGTTGGCATTAAGCACCTTTTCCTCAAAGAGTTTGGTCAGCGCACTTATGGCTTTAATCTGTTCATACGATTTTTCTTCGAATTATTTTTCACCTTGTTCTTTTTGTGCACTCATCTTAAATCAAATAAAGAATTATGTGTTCTGTATTTATTTCTTTTGACCTCGGACAAATCTACTTCTCTATGCGAATGTCACCGGTTTTTGCTGGGACCCGGCATCTGCTGGGACCTTTGTAATTCACAGTTTTTAGAATTTTTATTAGGTAATTTTTGTTTTTATCTTATTATTTGTAGTTTTTTTATATTTTAGATATTTTAAATATCAGAGAAGTGGTATAAATATTGTTAGCTAAAAAAGAAAATTAATAATACAAAAAACAAAAATTCAGTAAAATTTACATTAATAATTAGAATCTTCATTTATAGTCTCCAAAGCTTCATTTCCAACTTGGTTTTCAGGTATTATACACCCTTCTTCTATAATTTTGACCATTGCAGGAGAAACCCTCGATTTCTAAAAAAACGTTTTAAATCAAAACCTGAGATTTGGTCATTTGAAGCATATATACTTTTAATGAAGCCGCCAATTCAGGTTCCTCTTTAATCAAATCATAAAAGCAATCTTGTGGCAGCTGTAAAAGTACCGTTATAGACTGTGGTCTTGTCCTTTTACAACATTTAATAAATCCCTTCCAAAGGGAAGGATTTTTCCAAACCTATTTAATAATTATTAAATGTTCAAACATGTTGAACAGTAAATACAATTTATTTACCTGTTTAGTGATCAATTGTTGAAGATAATTTATAATGAACCCAAGGAGAGAATTATGAACAATATGACAACGAATAACAGTACGCATAAGAATTGTGGGAAGAGTATCATAACTTATCAAATGCTGTAAAGTAAAAACAATCACTTCTTCAGTAAATATACGTGTCTCACCAATGCACCAATCACAAGCTATTCGTGTTATTAAGACCTTACCTTTAATAACATTTTTCACTAAGCATTGTTCAGTCTGGACAAAGTGGAGTGCTATTAGTAAATCAGATGGATTCATTGAACCACCTTTAAAAATAAAAAAAAAATTTAAACTACATGTTCGAGGAGACGAAATAATTTTTGATAGTACTTTAGTCATTACAGTATTTGGGAGAGATAAAATTTTAGGGAGTTCGTTAATAATATGATTCTTTCTTAATGTACGACATAATAAAACCTTTGGGAGATAAGAAATGATCGGTAAAAGGAAACGGATGTCGCAGTTATGGAGCTGGTGTGAGGCAAGAACAGCTTCTATAAATGGTTGCGTTACCTCGCCTAAAAATATTAAAAATTTCATGATTTACATTCACTTGCGAATAAGCAAACAATCCTTAGTATTAGCATAACTGAGCCAATTGGATGATTTGCGATAATCTCGAGTAATTTATGACAGTTTATTCCAATTAATTTTACTGAATAGTATACTTGACGCAATAAGAAGGTTTTATTATCCGCGCAACAATTTGAGAAAACAGTTACTAGGCTGTTATAAAAAATAAATTATCAGTTACACACCATGTTAGTAGATCTGTGTTTTCTGGTAAGAGAGACAAAAATAAAGACGAAAAACCTTCCAAAATAGATTCATTCCATACATTATTATCAACTAAATAAAATTAAAAAATAATATGTGAACATCCAAAAATTTGTGCATCGTTTTCACTTTCAAAGGGAAGCATATTTGTTAATTGGGAAAATTTTCCACAAGCAAAATTCTGAAATTAACGAAATAAAAACCTTGATTTTTTCTTTAAAATATGGTTTGAATTCAGATAATAATCTCAGAACTCTAATTGCATTTTTGCGAATCTATAATCAGCAATAAAAACATTGTCAATAAAAAATTACTGTAGTATTTGCAGATATACTAAATTGAAACAGATATTCAAGGCACTGTGGCCGAACACCCGGCCTTTTTATGGCGACATCCTTAACTGTAGAAATACCCATAAAAGCCCTAGACTGATTTTTAGTGATATCATCAATAAACTTCATCTTGACAATACAGGCTCATTATATATAAGGCATTTTCTGTAAGTAGAGGGCATTCCAATAAAATTCGCGAGAATAAGCTTTATAATTAAAAATAAGAAACCCATCTTTTTTTTCCTCCCTTGTGCATAGTTTAGATAACAGACCGGTAAGACACATATCGTAAGTGTTGCCGCCAAATTGAACGGAATATTCATGATAAAGCCACGATAATGCCAAATCGCCATTCCCACGAACATTATCAATAATTTTTTGTAACATGACTATTGATTAATAAAAGTGTAAAAACCTCCACGAAAATCTTCTCCGTGGATCATGACCATTCTACACGTAAGAGATATCTTTTGTTTCTCACAAAAATGTCCGGCACCTAAATCAGATAACAAATTTAAAATACTTTTACACGATAATAAGCGATTAATAGTATCTGAACAAATCATGTGAATGTCATCGCTTGACATTTTAAGAAATACATTTCCCGATATCTCCTTGGATTTGCTAGTTTTAAGTAAATTTGCAGAGTTTCCATAAACCTACAAAGTCTAAAAATTTAAAACTTTCATTTTTTCGTCTTCGATCATTTTAGAAATCTATAGAACAAATAAGCGAATAATCGGACCTTAGAAGAAGGCACGTTCTCGAACTCGGTATTCCGTTTTTTAGAAAAAGAAAGGGTAGCTAGCCTATTAATCTATTTTTTAAAACAAAATAATACTTCATTTGAAGATAATCCACAAAATAACATTAAATCCGAAAAAATTGAAATTGAATCCTCAGAAATTTTCAATCTGAAGAGTTTTAAAAGACAAGGTTTGAGAATTTTTAGATAACTAATGAAATAAATGTTATTTCTTCCCCAGTAATTGCAAAAATCGTTGGTCTATTGTAATTTAAAATATTTCATTTACTAGTTGAGAAAGATCAGCTAATGCCATTTCGAGTAAATTTTCAAAATTTAAAATGATTTTTGTCGTAGAATAAATAATTGAAGTGATCAAATTTATCCTTAAATAAATCAAATCCATTATACGTTGTCCTTCTATAATTATTTTTTAAGTACAATAGTAAATTGATTACTATGAGGCGCACATCATTCTCGTTAGGCAAACAAATACACTAAAACCAAAAATGATAACAGACAACGTTATCTGAAATCAATTTCGACAAATATAACGCAATCGAAAGTAAATATTTCACAGTTTCTATTTTAAGACTAAAAAATAACAAAAAATATAAAACCTATTATTATTGGCCGTAAACAACACCTCATTGAAAACGCTATGAGTTATTGGACATATATCGTCCCATATATTTTTCACAGGAGCATTACGGCTTTTCTATGAGAGTGAATCACAATTGAATTAACCTGACAAGTAGATAACATAAAAAATAAATTTTCCATTATTTTACAGCTAATTTTAGGACAATCATCATTTAATAGCATTTTTATAAATGGAAGAATCTCCTCTAAACTTGAAGATATTTTCGAACTATTGGAGCATTAAATCAACAAGAATATGACCAAAAATCTATAAGTACTTCGGCAACAAACATTCTTATTTCAACTAATGCATCACTAGTCATTTCAAATAGTTCCTATTAAATGGATATATTCTTATTCTACCTTTGCACATGTTCTTTTATCAATTCCATCTTCCTGAAGGAGAAGATTCTTTGCCTGAAATTTAACCTCAATAAAATTAAAACTTCTCCAAGATGAACCAATTTATCTGTTAATTTATCCTCCAACTGCGCTTTTAAGATTAAGTCTGTAATGTCATCACAAATAGACATATGAAAAGTAATTTATAAAAATTCTTAAATTAAATAAATCAAAATGAAGAAAAATTATAATAATAAACGAAAATTTTATTGAGTACCGGCTCGCAGGATTGAGAGAAAATTCCCCATAAAGTCCAAGTAGGTCAACTTTAGCCCCACAACGGCAGAGGTGAGGTCTGCAGGCAGGAAGTCCAAGGAGATTCCTAAACGAAGTGAATTCCTATGGAGGACAGTATCCAAAAGCGGAGAAGGGAGTACATTCAGCTAGGAGTCTGAGTATGGCTTACAGGCGGAACAAAAACAAGCCAGCCTGTGTTGGTGGAGTTGGTTGATAATAAATTAATTTAAATAAAATAATTTAGCACGTTATATAGTATTTTGAGTGATTCCACAACTCAAGTGTCCGTTGCCAAGTGTATTATAGTCTCAGAATTCAAAAATGCGTTTTTATTGCCGACGATGGCCTTCTATTATTATTTTACATCTAATTTTAGGACAATAATCACATCCGGTCTGAATTAAAAATTTGTTTTAAATTGGGACAGAGTTTATTCGGTGTAAAGAAGCAAAAGAACCAAATTAGTATAAATTATGTTATTTTGGGGTGGATTTCTTAAAGTAAATTCTTTACTAAGAAAAAACAACAGTTTGACTGATTTGAAAATTGATAATTTTTGTAAATCTGGAATAAATTATTATTTTTATTAATGAACATAGTAAATTTAAAGTTATTTTTTAAGTCGTTGAATAATTTTTAATTTTTTTGCTGAAATGGATCAACGCAGAATAATATTGAAACGGCCTGATGGCTCGACGTTGTTCGCTTTCGACACTGGTAAACCACTAGTTTGGGATACCACGTGTGTTGATTCCTTCTCTAAGTCGGCCATCAATGAATCCGCCTCTTTGCCCGGGTCCCGTGCTAATAGGGCTGAATATACAAAATCCGAAAAATACCAGGGCTTGCTAGACGGCTTTTGGTTTTGGCCAATTGTTGTTGAGACTCCAAGGATCCTAGGGAATTTACATTCCTAATCCAAAGGATCCTGTTGACCGTTGTGCGTGGGAACAGCTGTTCCATCCGGCTTGCTGGCCTATTAATTTCTGATTAATTTAACTTTCCTTATTGGATGTACGGAATAGTCATTGATTTGATTCCAAATCAAAAAACTTACATAATAAATGAAATCACCCACCATTCGCATGCTGAAAGAGCTGGTTTACAAGTTAACGACGTCATTTTAAAAATCAACAATATAAATGTTAAAAACAAAAGTTACAAAGATATCTGTAAACTCATTATAAAATGTAAAAGTGGATTTAATATAGGAGTTCTGAATATTCAGACAAAATATTTAAAAAAGCCAGAGGAAGTAGAGTTTACCAATATTCAGGTAAATGAATTTTAACAAGAATGCAGTGTAAAAATCAAAAAAATCAGGCACAAAAAAGCTTGAACTAATACAAGAATGTGAGGGTGATATTTTGGATAAGCGCAGAAACGAAAATTTCACAAAAGAATGCTAGAACTAGTTAATCATTAAAAAATTACTCTATTGTTACTTCTTACTATTTTATATATAATATAGCTTAGAAAACAACATATTTTTGTTATTTGTCAGATATTTTTCGGTTTTGACAATGAGGGTCTTTTTCAAACCCGATTTATTCTTATTGTTGTCTATTAAATAACTCATTTTGAATGTTGGATATTCTATTTTTCCTTTCGAGAATCACCTTCTTTACTTGAAAGGATCGATTACCAAATATCCTTTTTATTCTCAAATTAGAATATTTGGTTCAGTAGCTCTATTTAAAGAATTCTGTATCATGCGGTGTCACAATCATAAAAATCACCCACAGAAAAGCTTGAACTAATACGAGAATGTGAACGTTATATTTTGGATAAATTCAAAATTTAAAATTCCATAAAAGATTTTAGAACGAATTAATTCTTAGACAAATTACTCGATTGTCACTTCCTACTGTTTGGGCCCCCTTGGCCGAAGACTAAGCTATGGATAATGGAGTTGGACAGCCGTGAGTTCGATTCCGAAGGAGGCAGTTTTCATCCTGGGGCCAATTCTCGTTATCGTTCCCCTGCCCGTGAGGCAACGAGTATTTCTGGCACGACACAGTTGGAAATGGGGATCTCTTACCTTCCTTCCGGTCTTAGCGTTGCGTTATGGGGTCCACCATGTCAGTTGAAAAATTCCATTCGGATATGGCAACGCTCAGGAGACACTTAATGCCTACCGAAAAAGGACTTCTAGATCTCAGACCCTGGGACATCGTGTGGGCAGGATCGAACCTTTCAGAAGGATCTCCCTCGCATGAATCGGGGGATCACGGGGGATTATAATTAACTGGCTTACCCTGGTCCTTTGGTCAATAAAGTGTTAAAGTGTTAAAGAAAACAATATATTCTTGGTATATGCAAAATATTTTTCAGTTTTGACAATAGGGTTTTTCTTCGAACCCGATGCATTCATTTTTGTTTACATCAGCTTATTTGTAAGTAACTTTCACTAGAAAAGAGAATGGTTTTTAACTTATAAAAGATGACTCATTTTGTAAAGTTATTTCTCCACTTGGGAGTCGCCTTTTCTATCTAGAAGAGTCCTTTATCAAATATTTTTTATTTTCAAATTATAATATTTGGTTGAGTAATTTTTTGAGATAATGTCCCATTGGTTCAAAATAATTCAAGAACAATTTTAGGCCAATTTGAGGAACTTTAGTGTATATATAATGTCACCATCCATTCAATGAACCATGCTGTTGAATAGACCGACTACTTTTTATTAAAATAGATGACGGTCAATTCTTTACCAGCTTTCTTTAGGTCTCTATTCAACGTACCCGGGAGAGTATTTCTTGGTCGCCCACGGAAACGATGGCCCCCAGCTTCGAAATAATCCTCCATTGCGGCGTTTGCCGGTGCATTCAAATCCATCCTTAGAATGTGTCCAACCAGCCTCTATCTGTATTCAGTAATTTCGATTGGTTTGCTTAATGTTCTGGCATAAACTGTTCTCCTACTCAGCCTTGCATGCCACTTGGAGGCTAGAGTACGTCGGAGGTGATCTCTATGGAAAGAGTCTAGGTTGTCATTGTCTGTAGCGTAAAGTCCCCAAGTTCCGGCGTTATATATGAGTATAGGCTTCACTAGTGAATTGTATAGTCGTATCTGTGTTTTTTTAACACGGATTTGTAGATTTCCAAAATTTTAAGTTTTATCAATGCATAAGAATAACGGAAAATTATCAAATAAAGTTAAATTTAATAAATTCTAAATGGATTTTAATAAGAGATGCCGCGGAAAAAACGATGAAAGCAAAGGAGAGAAAATATGAAGCGCTGCGCGACCGATTCGTGTTCTGTCCGATTGTGGTCGAGACAACTGGAGAAATAATTGGGAAATCGCTTCGCTTCCTAAAGAAGCTTGGACGCTTAGCCACATTAAAAAGCCACGACACACGTGAGACCCGGTGGCTTCTCCAGTTGATCTACGTTGCTATCGTGAGAGGCAACGTAACGTCAATAATGTTGGCTGGGTCCACTTCGGATGGATGGCTTTGTTAACTTCTAGTAAATTACAATTATTTCATGAGTAATAAATTGCATTAGTCCCAAAAAAAATAAATAAGAGAGTCACAACTAAGTTACAAGAACCAAAAATAAAAAAAATAAAGAAAAATACCAAGAGCTACTGAGTTATCATTTCGCTCGCGAGTACGAACTTAATCTACAAGTAAGTCAACTTTTGAAGATGGCATAATTGATGTATCATACATATTCAAAAATGAATTAATATTTATTCTAATTTGCCTCAGAAAATTTGGTAATCATAAAGTTAATCAGATAGCAATTACTCAAAACATCATAGGCTACAAAACAACAAAAAAAGCCATTAAGATATAAAGTAACAAAAAAATAATTCCAATGCACGTTACCTTATATATATTTGACATACTTTAATTTAACTTGAAAAATATAATAATTAATTAAAATATAAACATTTTATACATACGATTTATTATAAAATGGCTGTCGGAGATGAAATCTAAAGATTTTTAATTTGAATAAATTTTAAAGATTATAAAATTATATTTTTTATAAAATATATTTAAATTTAGTCGATTTATAGTTTTAATTTAAATTTAGTATAAAAATAGTCAGATCTTATACAATTATTACATGTCTATTCTGTGGTCTTTAATCTACGAGATCATTTTAATAATATTCCAAGCATTATTACAACTAATTTACGTGAGCAACCAATTTGTTTTGAGGTATAATACCAAGTAGTATATTATCAGTGTTTCTAGAAGTACAAATATATTAAAAATCATACTTATAACGACTATTTCTTTTACTCTCTCATACTACTTAATTGACATTCCAGAAAGAGTATGATTGAAGTAACTATTCTAAGCTGTTATATGCTATTATTTGGCATGGTCGCTGGGTCTGGCTTGGGATTCTCTCCTCGGTTGGACTGGGTTGTGGACTTCATACATTTGTCTTATACCTTGTGTTATTATATTTGTAATCTCTAAGGCTCCTCATGTCGCACAAGTCACCCTTTCTGCGTATGAGTGTGGCACACTTAATTTTCCACAACCTCCATATCCTTACGAGTAAATGGATTTTTTAAAATTTGTTTTAGAATTTATTGTCCAGAAAACGTGGTAAAATCTTTAGTGACGGTAGGAAAAATATTTTGTTTTGTTAAGTTAGAAACGTTTTTATGGGTTTTTTGATAAATTTTATTTCAGGGACTGGGTACCGCTATAGGAGAATTGCCACCATATTTTATAGCTCGGGCTTCATCCATGTCTGGAGTACAAGATCGGGATTTTAATAGACTTCAAGAGCTTGAAAATTTGGACCAAAATGATTTGGTATTTGAATATAGTTTTTAATAATTGGGCTTTATTGAGCGCATTCAAGTCTTTGTATATGTGTCGATAAAAAAACTCGGATTTTGGGGAATTCTCGCTTGTGCCTCTGTTTTTTTTATACATAAAATAATTTTAGATTCCCAATCCGTTATATGATTTGGCCGGTATCACATGTGGTCATTTCCACATTCCTTTTTGGAAGTTTTTTGCGCCTACTTTAATCGGGAAAAGTTTGATAAAAGCTCAAATCCAGGTTTTAAATTTCTAATAAATGAAGGTCTTGGTCATCATTGTGGTCTTCAGTGAGCACCACACAGAAGGAATAATTTCATTTGTGAGGTTTGCAGTGTTTGTGATTTGCAGTTACCTTCCGTATATAGGAAGTTATTTAGAGAAGACTCTATCTGATTATGTCATTGGACAAAAAATGAGTTTATACAATCCTGTTTATAATAAGGTCGTTTTTTGGATTTATTAGGATTAGACTGGGACATTTTCTTATTTTTTAACGATTGGAATCGTTGTATACTTTATTTCTTCAATTATGTGGTCACTTTCTCATGCCTACCGAAAACGTATTGACCTTTAAATCTTTCATATTTTTTTAAATAAAAAATTGGATTTTTTGTTAACTCAAATCGCAAATTAATTTATTTAGCATATTTTTCATCTTTTAAAATTTGGGGAAATCAATAGAAAAATGGTTTATTTTTAAACTCATTTTCACTTTTCCTAATGATCAAAAAATGAATAATATTTTATCGAATTGAAAATAAATAAGTAATTAAAAGCATTCATCTATGGCAGCATTTCCCAAAGTGGGTGCTGCGGCAAGTACTAGGGATAACGCGAAAAATTCGACAAATTATTTTATTGTTTAGGTAAATTAATATTTTTAGACAAAATAAATAGATTCTCAACAAATAACGTGCCGCGTCAACATCTATCGTGTTATAGTTACTTTTTAGCATTTGTGTAGATTTATTATATCCGAATTAATCAATAACAAAACGTATTAAAGAAGTAGCTTCAAATTGTTTTAGCAGTCACTGTATTTTGCATAGGCACGCACTTGTGTTTAAAAATTTATTTATTTCTCTGCAAAATTCTTCGAAATTTTATAAAATCACGACCACTACAGGCGAGATTATTAAAAATTTTATGTGATGAAATGGGCAGTTCTCATACAGGATTATTACTGCACACTTAGGTTAGATGGCTGTCAAGAAGCAAGGTCTTAAATCGTTTAATTGGATTACGCGAGGAACTTCATGTATTTTTGAGTCAGCAAAATTGTCAGTTATATCATATTTGTTAGTAAAAAGTTTTTAACAAATATTTATTTAAAATATTATTTAGGGGTGTCGAGGTTAACATTTTTAGGGGTGTCGCGAAAGAAAAAGTTTGGGAAACCCTGATCTACGGTATTTTTTTCTATTCAGTCAGCATTTTAGTAACTGTTTTTCATTGATTAGTTTATCTTTATCAACCAATTCTAATTTCCGTGAAAATATGTAATTAAGATATTTTTCAAATAAAATTTATCCTAAAACTTGAATTATTTTAGATAAATTGCCTCAATTCAAACATCTATGTTACAATGAAAAATATTACGGGTTTCATAAAGTCAAAATAGATTATTCAGTGTTTATCACATCAATATTGTAATGTTTCATTGTCTTTACGATAAATAGATTCTATCCTGTTTTGTAGAGGTTGATGCTTGAAGAATAAAAGAATTTTTATTGGAAATGCTATTTCAACATGGGTTCAAAAATGAAAAATCTACATACTTGCATTGACTGGTTTCATTCATGCTGGATTTGCAACCAAACCGAGATACTTAAAAACAGTGCTCTGTTTCGTCGATATACACAAACCATTTAACTCAGTTTCAAGGAAGATTCTATCAAGGAAAATATTTTAAACAGAGTTTCCAGGGAAGCTCAAACTATGGATCACCAACTTACTCGGTGGACAAAGGGGTAGGTTGTGCATCGGATGACTAAAGTCTATTTAATGTCTCCTGCCCAGCGGAGTACATCAGGGTTCTCCCTTATCTCTTGCTTTATTCGATCTCTTCATGGAAGACCTTCCGCCTCTGGTGCAAGATGACGATATTTTACTGTCTTACGCGAATGACATTGTATTAGCTTCATGGGATCGAAACATCCAGAAGACAAGTGAAAGGATCCAATTTAACCTGGATCGGTTCAATGCCTGGCTAATGGATAATCGGTTTGTTACGAATGTTAAGAAGTCATTTATGTCTCTTTTCAATCTAATAAAAGATTGGAAGAAAGACAGTTTTTTTAAAGCTGAACAATGTCATCATATGTTTCAACAGAATTCAGAGGATCCTAGGAGTGACTCTTGATATGCATCTCTGCTTTTTCTCCACATGTAGATAGCATATTTCTGAAATGTAAAAAGGAAATGAATGTGTTTAAAAACTTATTGGCAACATGTAAGAATGATTCTTACCGGTCTTGGCAAACACATATTATCAATAAATCGAACTATGCCTTTTCTACGGTTGTTTTGCATGAGGATTGCTTTTATCTTGGACAAACAAGAGAAAAATCAAGAAGCAGATTAACCGAACGTTGGTTGTATGGAAACGGACGTTCCGGATCGGATCCTCTGAAGGATCTGATTAATCTGAACTCTAGAATGCCGGTCTATGTTGCTAAAAAAACTGACTGGCCGCCGGTGCGGTCTTTTGTGGGCTCGTGGGGAAATCATCGAGCGAAGATGAGGTCGCTCGTGAAATACAGCGGGATCACGTGATTAATTTGTTCTGTTTTTACCGTGGCTTTGGTGTTAAAAGTATTATTTTATTATTATCTGTTCTATTTTAAATTAGGTTAGAATTTTATAATAATTTTAAATTTAAACCTAAATTTATCTGATAACCTAAATATTATTAATACTAAGTCTCCAATGTCCATTTGTTTTATGCTTTTCAGAATCTTTTTAAATCTTTGGTAATTGCAGACACCAGATTAACATGCCTAATCAACGTGCATCAATAAGCCAAGAATTTGTCTTTTAAGAGACGATACAAACATAATTTCAATAAAGCGACAGAACCAAATATTTTAATTTGAGAATAAAAAGGATATTTAATATAAAGTCCATTTAAAAACATTACAAATGAGTCATTTTTTACTAGTTAATAAACGACAATAGTGAAGAATCGGGTTTGAAAAAGCCCTGATTGTCAAAAGCAAAGAATATTTGACAAATAACAAAAATATGTTGTTTTCTAAGCTAATTATATATCAAATAGTAGAAAGTAACAATCGAGTAATTGTTGTAAAGATTAATTAGTTTTAGAATTTTTCGTAGAATTTTAGATTCTACCCTCATCCAAAATATCGCCGTCGCGTTGTTGTATTAATTTGATCTTTTTTGTGCCTGATTTTGTGATTTTGACACTGCTTATTGCTAAAATTCATTTACCTGGATATTGGTAAACTTTACTTCCTCTGGCTTTTTCAATATTTTTTCTGAATATTCAGAACTCCTTTCTACTTCTATATTAAATCCACTTTCACATTTCATAATGAGTTTATGATATATTTGTAACTTTTATTTTTAACATTTATATTGTCAATTTTAAAATGACGTCTTTAACCTGTAAACCAGCTTTTTCAGCAGGCGAATTGGGAATTATCTCATTTATTATGTGAGTTTTTTGACCCGGAATCGAATCCAAGATGATTCCGTACATAAAGTATGGGCGTTTCAATACTATTCTGCGTTGATCCATTTCAGTAAAAAGTTTAAAATTAATTCAACAACTTAAAAATAACTTTAAATTATTGTCTTCAATAATAAAAAATAAATTACCTAAAATTTACAAAGACTGTCTATTTTTCAATCAGCCAAAAAAATGTTTTTCTCGATAGAATTTAATTTTACAAATCCTTTCAATACACAACAGAATTTATATATAGTTTAAGTCTTTAGCTGTTTTAACTAATCAACTTTTTAAAAACCAGAATAACGACAAGTTGCTTCCCCGTTACCCACCTTTCTCTATAAAAGATTTATTGAGCGTCCAGCAATAGCTGGATGATACCTTTAAGGTTCCATTGTCGTTTGGAATTGAAAATAACCGCTGGAAAACTCAGAAAATGTAAGATTGCCTTTCCTCTTCCAGAAGTGAACATATTAATTCTTAGGCGTACAAATGCAAAAGAAGCATCCGACAAGGATATCTCCAAAATTTTTTTTCCTGTGGTCTTGGTGTTAAAATTTTTATTCTTTTGTTTCTAATCCAAGAGATCATTAAAGGAATATTCATTCCAACCAATCTAGGTGAGCAATCAATTTTTAAGGTGTAATTCTAAGTAGGGTATCGTTAGTTTTTCTAAAGTACAAATATATTGAGAATCATACTTATAACTGCTATGGTACTACCTTATTGACATTACAGAAATATTGTGATTTAAGTAAATATCTTAAGTTGCTATTTGGTATAACACAATTGACGAGATGATTTCATAAATCTTATGAATCAGGGGAAACGGAGCAACTTTTAGCTTATGTTTTGACGGAATTATCATAGGTACGAGATAGTGAATTAGAAAATTTAATTATTGCTGACGAAAAAATGATTGTAAAAATGAGATACACGAAAAAAATATCAATGTTGGAACGACTGTGCTTTTAAGGTCTCAGCATCAAATTAATTTATATACAGGACAACGATGCCAATGTTCGGCAGTATCCAATGTATGGTGGACTTGATGTTAACAAGTATATTGTTGTCAAGCGAACAATTGATCTCTATGTTATCGAAAAAAAGACGGAGAATGGTTATATAAAAATCATAATTCTCGTAACGCGTTTTAACTTTATTCATAGTAACTATCTAGATTTTATTTTGGAATTTGATCTAATTCTTATGAATTAGTTATTAATCTGTTATCAGACACTACATTTTTTACTTTTCCCTTTTCTTTATACAGTCAAACCCCGTTTACTCGCCAAATTTGGGACCAAGCAAAAAATGCGAGTAACTGAATTTGGCGAGTAACTGAATAATCAATATCAAATTTTAATCAAATTTTATATTCACAAAATTAAAAATAATTAAATTAAATAATAAAAAAAATCATTATTTCGGGCATTGGTCAATAATTACAAGAATTTTTCTTTTTTTCTTTTTTAATTCAATATCCCAATGATAAAGCCATTCATTAAGAATTTTTTTAGTCATCCATGCTTTTGAAAAATGACAGTATTTTAAATATTTCTCAATTTTAATGTTTTTAAAACATCTTTCTCAAGCATGATTATTAAAGTTTCAACCGATCTTTAAGGATTTTATTTCCAAGTCGAGTTTTTGGGCAAATGCTTTTTGAAGGAACATTTATAAAAAAAACACCAGTTTCGTCACCATTGTAAACATTTTCACGATCATATTGTTGTAATTTCGTAGATAAAAATATTTGAAAATTTTCAATTTGTTGATTTAGATTTTCAGTTATTGAGCCAGATTCTCCATGGAATAATCTTAATTTTAAATTGTTTCTCTGTTTGAATCTGGAAAGCCATCCATTGCTTGCCATAAAATCAGTTATTTCATGTAATCTTGTAATACTTTTTGCTTTTAATAAAATTGCATTGTCATCAAGAAATCCTCCAGCCAATTCTATTTTCTCGAGCCAAGATACAACTTCCGATTCTAGTGCAGGGAATTTTCCGCAAGATAAACGACTTTTTCCCCAAAAAATTAGATTAATAGAGGCTATTTCGCTTTTATTTATTTTTAGAAAATAGTGGCGAGTAACTGAAACTGGCGAGTAACTGAATTCTTCTTATAAAATTTGATATTTCGTCAAAAAAGTGGCGACTAACTGAGGTGGCGAGTAAGTGGGGTGGCGACTAACCGGGGTTTGACTGTATAAGGATTCAAACATAAACTGTTGCTATTTAATTATGCCTCATTCCCTATTTTATTTCCGATCATTCCTTATTTAAAATATGCTGATCGTCCATTATCATAAATCGATTTGTTTTTTCCTACAAGTTTGTATTTTTTGATTTAGATGTAGTTGTCACTGATTTTAATATTCACTATTATTTTTCACGTAACCTAAGGATTAACACCGAAATAACATAATAAAATCTTTAGTGACAAACTATTTTTTAATAAAATGGCGCTAAACCGTTTCGTATAATGAATTATTTGTGTTTCAAATTCAATGTCGAAAAATAATTTGCCGTTTTAAATCTAAGATCTCACTGGTCATCCAGGATTGGTTTTAATTGTTGTGACGTATTAATATATTACTTTATTTATACATATTTTTAATAAATTTAAAATAAAAATAATATTGAATAAAAAGATTCTCTTAAATACTATCATCTTTGTTATATACTATCATCTTTGTTATTTATCACGTTGGATATAATTCTAATGAGTCCTCATAGTAACTAATTTTTTAGTGACTGAAAAAATGCAAAACTTCTGGGCAGATACCCTAAATACTAAAAAAATTGATTCATTGTCACTTGAAAATTGCAGCCATGTATTTTAAAAATATATTAATCTTAAAAAATTTATCAGTAAAATAACTATAAATTAGTTATTACTGGAATCCCTTCCAAAAATGGACCTTCTCGATGTAACTGTCGCTGTGCCATTTTATGAAGATGATAAAAAATTTTGCAACTTGGGAATAACTGTAGATACATGCGGATTCTACGTCAAAGTCAAGTTCTACGTTATTTCCAATACTTTCCATTACGAATGGGTGCATTTGCTTGACCTTGATTTGGGATTTTTGGACCCTCAGTTTGGGCATCGACTCAAATTGAGGTTCAAATCTAGTTCAAAGTTGACACCTGAAGATCAAGTTTTTAAAGACGAAATTGAAAAACAAGTTCAAAATACAAGGATTTTTCCTGAATGGTTTTTCCAATCAGTAAAAACTATTATTTTAATGTTAAGATATCACAAATATTAAATCAAAGTCACTTTAAAGTGGATCAATTATTGGAGGTGATTGACGTGGAGGACTTCTCTCAAATGAGGACTGCAAAAATAGTAAATATTTCTGAAAGACGTCTCTACTTAACTTATTTGGACGTATTTCTTTTTAGTTATAAAAAAGGACGATGATTGTGATATATATTGTGTATACAGCGACTGTTATAATTCACTCCATCCCATCAAATGGAGTCAAAAAGCGGGAATCAAAATAAAAAGTAAAGTTTGATAACTTAGACAAATTTAGATGCGATTGAATCATATGGCGAAGACAATCCTGAGGCTTGGGAGTGGCATCGCACTATCTCTGATTCCTTGTCATACAATTCACCAAAAAATTGTTTTTTCGAGCCTCGAATGCTTCTTGAATTTGTCCATCCTTTCGGCAATTCAAAGTTTTCGTTAGGCATGGTTGACTCTATATTGGATTGTGGAATGTTAAAAATCACTAATATGTGTAAAGACGAGACTGTTTACTACCATTATAAATCTCCATATATCACTCATGTGGGCTTCTGTTATGCCAATGATATTAAAATTAACCTACCGAGCTGTCGTTTTTTATTTGAGGATTTCTAGGGTTTTCCCGTCAGCCCAAAATGACTCTTGGTCAGTACGCGGCTTATCGTGATTGTTTAATTGCTCCTCATTACTATTTTTCTTCTGTGATTACTTTTTGTTGACGTTTTAGGATTTTTATGAATCTGAATTTAAACCGGGAATGATGTTGGAGGTTGTTGATGCTGTCGAACCCGAGTATTGAGATTTTATGTTTATGTATAGGTTGATTTGTGTAGCTAAAGTTAAACGTGTTGTGTGGAGACTTTTGCTCATTCATTTTGTTGGTTGGAAGGATTCATTTGACCAGTGGATGGATATTCGGAGTACTGATATATATCCTATTGGATGGTGTCGGGCGACTGGTCGTAAGTTGGAGCTGCCTGAGAGCTGATTTTTTGTTAGTTTTTTATTTCTGTTTGTTATTATATTTACTGTATCCATTATATTCTTCACGTACAATCCACACACTAGAGCAGGGGTCGGCAAATACTTTTGGAGAAGAGCCAATTTTGAACATTTTTGGAAATTTCGAAAAATTGAAGAGCTACCTTTAACCACTTGTCAAAAATTTAAATTCATAAAATTAAATAGACATTAATTTAAAAAATAATTAAAAATTCATTTTAAAAAATTAAATTAATTAGACGCATTAATGAGAAATGTGATTCCTCATTTCTTTGAGAGTTGGTTAATGTCTGGGTCGTAAGTCGTTAATTTTAATCTGAGGTTAGATTCCAAATTCGAATCTGTAATTTTGTTCCTTAATTTCGATTATATAATTCATATGAAAAAACTTTGTTCACACATATAAGTGGACCCGAATATTGTCAAAATTCCGTATGCAACTTTTTTTAATTCATAATAAGAATCTGGAAGAGAATTCCAAGTTTCGAGAATCACATCCAGTTTCTTTTGTATAAAATTAATATCATTCTTAATTTTACCAGACAATGTTTCTGTTCCAAGGTTTCAAGAAATTCTGAAAGGCGAATAAACTTTGATGCCCATAATTCCTTACATGTCAAGTCCAATAGCTGCATTTCGAACTCAGCTGCGTTAATTTCAAATGGCAATAAATTTAAATTGCTGACTTTAGCACGTAGAGGGTTTATAACGAACGATAGTGTTGCTTTTTCTTTTCTAAAATCCTCAAACCTTTATATTTAAACATTCATTTTTAACCTGTCATTGAAAGATTCCTTCATATACAAAAGAGCATTTTTAAAATAAGTTTTATTTATAGTTCGATCATTTTCTTTTAAATATTGGCGTAATTTAGGAAAATGTAAAATATTTTGTTCTATATCCTCTTCAAACAGAATTAATTTTTTTTCAAACAATATCACTTCCTCATACATGAAAAAAGCAATATTTCCACTCCGTTGCAATTTTGAATTAAGTTTGTTCAATTCTGATGAAATGTCAACCATGAAATAAAATTTCTGCAGCCATTGGTCATCACTTAATTCGTCATAATGAATTTTTTTCTCATTTAAAAAAAGTTTGACTTCTTGCATACAAGAAGCAAACCGATTGAGAACGTTCCCTCTCGAAAGCCAACGAACTTTGTTGTATTGAAGTAGATCAATATACTCGTTGTTGGTTTCGTTTAACAACTCTTTAAATAGCCGATGATTAAGTCCCTTGAATATATAATAAATAATATATTACTCTTGATATAATGAAGTTAGTAATCTTTATAACCAATTCCATCACTTCTAAAATTTCTTTCGGAAACGTTTGCGCAGATAGTGCTTCTTGGTGGATAATACAATGTAGAGTAATCACTTCATGATCAATTCTCCTTTTAATTAAAGTTGTAAATCCCTTTCTCGATCCCAGCATGCTTGCAGCACCGTCAGTTGAAATTGAAACGATTTTATTAAGAGGAATATAATGCGTTTCAAAATGACATGAACAATGAACAAACAGAGACACCTAAAATGACATGAACAATGATACTTGTGCAATGTCATTTATATCACATGATTCATCTATTGCTATTGAAATTGAATTAGACAATTTCATGTCAGAAACTTGTTGAACAGATACATTCGAAGACATCTTAAAAGTCCTGTCGGCTACTATTTTCGCAGATAAAGGTATATTCATTATTTTATTCAGGATTTCTGCCTTATTTGAAAAATCGTGAAAAAGTTCTTCAGAGGTTTTGATAAAACATGCCTTATAAAATTCCCCATCGGTAAATGGTTTTCCCCTTTTGCGATCTCGTGGCTTATTACAAAACTTGCAATATTTGCAGTCCTGGCATTGTCGGACCAACATTTAAAAGCAGAATTCTCGAATTGAATATTTTTTGTAAGTTCTTCTACAGCCTTCTTTCGGGAATCACCAATTGGATATTTTTGGGCGAAATTTGAGTGTTTTGTGTTAAAGTGTCTCTCTAAATTTGACTTTTTATTTTGATTCAATGTTTCCTGGCAGATGAGACATTTCGGTAGTTGTTCTGAATTAGACGTGAATGCAAAAGTTTCAGTCCATTTTGATTGAAAATGTCGCGCATTATCGATTTTTTTATAATTTTTTCTTGCTAGGCATATATCGATGTACCACAAAAAATTAATGTTAAACGTGCAAAGATTTTTTGTTATTAACAAAACAAAAAAAATAGTTAAAAATTGAAATCATTTATAAAAAAATAGTTAAAAATTGAAAGAGCCTACCGTAAGAGTTAAAGAGCCTTCAAAGGCTCGCGAGCCTGGTTTTGCCGACCCCTGCCCTATTGGATGGTGTCGGGCGACTGGTCGTAAGTTGGAGCTGCCTGAGAGCTGATTTTTTGTTAGTTTTTTATTCCTGTTTGTTATTATATTTACTGTATCCATTATATTCTTCATGTACAATCCACACACTAGGGTAAGGATAAGTACGTGAGTCCATTAAATATGACTCTTATACGAGTCATCCTCTATCTTTGAACTTATTGAAAAACATCCATTGTTTATTTCTAAGATAAGAATGATAAACTTTATTAGTTTAATAACAAATATGGATTTAATCTAAAAAAATAATTCTTTAGTGACGAGAGGCTGACGCGATCGAGAAAGAGTTAGAGCGCACTATCCAAGAAATATTCGCTCAAAAAACCATCTCGATTCGCG
Source organism: Octopus sinensis (assembly GCF_006345805.1). Classification (NCBI taxonomy): domain Eukaryota; kingdom Metazoa; phylum Mollusca; class Cephalopoda; order Octopoda; family Octopodidae; genus Octopus; species Octopus sinensis. Next base: position 65,851 of record NW_021834225.1, read on the forward strand.
GGCGTCGCCTGTGAGTGTAGATTTCAAAAAAGATAAGAATTATAATTGTTTATTTATATGATGTTTCTGATGATGGGTAAATAAAATAACTCATTAATTACGTTTGAATGAGTTAGTTATTCCTTTATTAATAATTTTGTTAAATTGTGTTGGTTTAGGGGAAGTGAACTTTATATTAATACAACTTTTTGTTACAAATCCATTTCTTTCGTCAGGAAACAATGATACAAATATTATTCAAAAACATTTCATTTGTCCACATAATATTAAAAAATAGAATTATTTAAGGATTTGATTTTAAAAAAATTTACTCATTACTTATTTTATAATCAAGATATGCATGCGGAAGAAACGAAAGCGATTATTTCAGACATAAAATTTAATGAAATGCTAGACAAATTAAGAAGCTCCTGTCTAAAATCTCTAGAACCAACAGTCGACTATTATCTATATATTTAGACATATAAAGCTCTAAAACAACAAATCCAATAAATTGTAGGCGACTACCTCAAATCTATTGATATCACTTAAAAAATATCAAGATATAAGCTTGTTGATGTGATTTCCGATCAACTACTAAAGTACTAATTCATGCTAACGTAGAGCCGACCACATAACTGAGGAGATTGATTTTATTGTCAAGAAATTGGTTGCAAAAATTAATGAAAAATAGAGATCGCTAAATATTTATCGAGTTATTGCTACTCGATTATTTTTAGAATCTTTAAAAAAAGAAAAATCTCGTTCGAAAAATAAGAATTAGATATTTTTATTATTAATTTTTTAATAAATAAAATGTCTTTATTTTGGTTTCGTTCTTGTGGGGAACAATTCTTTTATATTTTTTGCACTCTGAGATCGTTTTTTATTGAGACCACGAAGATTATTGGATGGCTCAGATTTTCTTATTTTGTGCTCTAAAACTAGTTATTTGTGGTCTAATGGTTTTTTTATCAGGTCATGTACTATGTACTTTTAATTTAAGAATTATCCCCGTTATTTAAAAAAATAAAATATAAGTTATGTAGTTGTTAAGTTTTTTTGTTTTTTCTAAAAAATACAAAATTTTGTATACCTTTTCAATATTTTTTTCAAGGTTTTTGTAAGATAATTTGATATTTTTCACCCTTATAAGCAGAAAAATGCACGTTAATCTACTATACTATATAATTGTTACAAATTTAAAATAGCAAACGAAGGCACAATATGCTTGTAACTTAAAATAGCTTTATTGCTCGTCGCGTCAACTTCAATCATTTGTACCATAGATGCGTACATGAATGTCGTGTTGCGATATGGGCCACACGATTCTGATGGTTTCAGACTGAATACAGTTTTATCAATTATTACTTGAAATAAACAAAAAAGTTTGGAATGGTGTGTAGTCCAAGTACAATGATGAGGGACACAATTCCAAATAAGTTAGACTGAGTGTATTTGTTAAGTTTGCCCGACGAAATATTCAAGAAACTGATATGAATCTAAATTGTTAGAAAAATTAGACAAACAAATTTTAATGAAAAGATCCCGAATAAATAAAAAAGTATTGGAATGCTGATCAGAGGCACAAAAATCACACTCAAACTTAAATAAATATTTGATAGACAAACGAGGCAATTGAGTAGAACTGAATAAGCTGAACAATGTTGTCACTCACGTTAAATTCTTTTTTACGTTTAAACACCTTTCTAAACTTTTAATTTGATTTAATCAAACAGGATAAACAGAGAATAAATGAAATCTCCCAGAATTCCCAAGAGTTCAACCAGAATGAGTCTGTACATGTTTTTCCCGACGTAATTCTCCCAGCACTGTCACGTAAGTTAGTAAGACTAACATGGATCCCAGAAATTATATTTTGAGTCACAGAACTGACCAGAATGTAGAAATAAATGTAAACCGAAAAAATGTTGATCGAAATTAATCAAAATATCAAAAAACACAAACCTGATGAGTTTAAATTTTAGTTTTGTTTCGGGAGGGTAAAGTTCAACTTTTTCAAAAAAATTAGAAATCAACGACAATAATAATCCGTCGATAAAATACACAAGCGAGGTCAGAAACTCCAACCAAAGATTGTCCTTTCATTTTTACCCACAAAGTTACAGGATTGTCGATCGTTAATTTATTGGCGTAGTAAAGAGCGATCACGTGTACAAAAAACAGGACTACAGAAACAAATCCCGTTAGAGCTCTTATAAACGTGTAATAAATTTGTTTATCACGTGTTTTCAAACATCTTTCCCTCTCCTTAGAGTCGACCAATTTTGTCTAAATGTTTTGACTTGGAAATTACTATTAAACTAAAGAAAATTGCTTTTTGTTTATTCTTGAACTCTAAGCTGAATATGCCTCGGTGTGCGTAAAGAGTTTTGATGAAGTGGACGTTCAAATTCTTGTAGTTCTGCACTGAAACCTTTGCTTTATAGCTTTCGTTGACTCTATCGCTAATAATACTAGTAATACATGTAAAAAAGATAGGCCAGTTGCAGAATAGAACTTGAAAATATGATTGGATAGTATAAAATAGAAAAATCAAATTTCCATGTAAATTTGTCATAGTTTCCGTAGAAAAGGAACGAATTTTCAATAAAACCCTAAAATAGTAAAACAAGTCTACGTTTGCCGTCAACACGTCAGAAAATGTAAAAGGCGCTAAAAAGAGTGGAACTTTGGAAATTATGAGTGGTACGAAAAAAAGGCACATAAAAAAAATTAATTGAATGAAATTCAAAACAAAGATCACCCACAGAAAGTGGAAGTAAACCATCATTCCATAACCAAAAGTCCCTTCAATGAGAAACTTTAAAACAACTGTAAATAAATTGAAAGAACTTGTTAAAGTTTCCGTTAATTTTTGCTATTTTTTCTAAATTTAGACGTTTGTTTGGAATTGGTTCTCTTTTTTGAGATAGAAAGTGATTCAAAAGAAAATTGTACAGCTCGTCTCTAAGATGAATTCAACCATTAACCTGAGACATATTTTTTGATTTATTGTTAATGGCAAATCTTTGATCAGGCCGTTTAGAAATGAGACTGAGACTTCGTTTTTCTCAAAATGGCTGTCCATTTGAATGGCATTTATAATTTCATTTTTATAAAGCTCGTAGTCATCCGTGATTAACGTATGTTCCATTTGTTAATTGAAAACTGAAAAAGTCGCTAAATTTAATTTAAATAGTTAACCCAATAAAATAAGAACACAATCAATAATTAGCATTCCAATAAGAATAAAATTTTACTCGGCGAAAACAATTTTTAAGATTTAAAAAATTATATTGTCTTATTTAGTAAATACAATCAAAATATGATTTGATACATTTATCAAAAAGAATTATTGCAGAGGATGACGAAACAGATTTATTTAAGTTAATGTCATGAAAATGAGAAAATCCAGATTATATTCAATCGACTAATGTCTTTGAAGTTTTTGAAAAGTCATTTAACATAATTGAAAGATCATTAACATGATACCGCCAATTTGACACAATTTTTTCCTATCCCTATGAAGTAGATTAAGTCAATAGTACAAATACGGGTTTACCAGCTGGGAATCGTTCATACCAATTTTGATGAACAGGACGAAATATCAGAAATGTGGAAGAAATGCTCTGATGAAAAGACTGTCGAGTTCATTAGCTGAAGAAGAAATGTACTAGTTAATAATTTGCATATTTGTTTGCGTCAATATTGACATTTTCTGTATTATTCGTATCTAAAAATAGAATAGTTTCGTCATTAATCGTCTGTTTTGGTGACTTTATTTTCTGTTATTTACAAATATGGGAAAAAGGATTATTTGAAAGCTTAGCCCTATAAACAGCTCTCAATCATCTTTTTAATTTATTCAATCACTATACACTAGGTGCAAAAAAAAACCGTTTTTTCGAAATATCAAAAATTTACTATGCAACTATATTGTTTTATAAAAAAGAATTGAATAATTTATCATTTTTTAACACTAGTTTTATTTTATATTTGAACTTGTAATCATTTTTACTTAACAAATTATAACTAACAAAAATCAAACGCAATAAAAAACCGTTTTATTTTTGATTATTTAAGTTAGTATTCAATATGGTCCGGTCCCTTTTGCCTTAAAAGCTTTTGTGCTCTATTCGGCATGCTTTCGATTAATTTTTTTTATAAAACTAATCGGTATTTCGTTCCAAATATTTTCGATTTTTTGTTTCAATTCCGAAAAATTCTTTGGATGAAAGGTGTGTTTAACCTCTTCATATGAGCCCATATATGTTCGATCGGATTTAAATCCGGTGATTGAGGTGCCCATGGTAAAAGGTTTACTTTCTTTTCTTGAAAAAATCGCATAGTCATCTTGGAAGTATCACATGGTGCCATGTCTTGTTGGAAAATAAAGTCACTAAGCTCCATTTTTTTGCAGATTCCCATAAATGGTTACATAGTGTGTTGATATAAAGTGCGGAATTCATATCCCCGTGTATAAAAGCAAGCGAGCCCATTCCGTAATAGGAAAAACAGCCCCAGACCATAACTTTCCCCCCACCAAATTTTACAGTAGGCGAAAGGTTGCTTTTTTGAAGGCCTGTATTGTTTTTCCGATAACAATATTGCCGTTTTTTAATATTAAAAACTTCGAAACTGCATTCGTCACTGAAAATTGTCCTCATCCATTCAGTGTTTGGCACAGTAATGAAATGCTTTGCCATGTTATAGCGTTTTTCACTATTTATTTTGTTCAATAATGGTTTTTTTCTACATACACGAGCATATATTTGCTCCCTTCTTAAATAATTTGCGATGGATCTTTTACCAACTGTTCTTCCGGTTATTTTACGGAGATCATCCTTAAGCAATCAGCTTTTTTGGGGGGTCCTCTTTAACCAGGTTGAGTAAAATAAGGATATCGTCCTTATTAAGCATTTTTGGTCTCCCCGAACCTTTCATTGTTTCAGTCGTACCATATTTAATGAATTTCGGATGAAGTCAGCGATAGTTGATCGCGGGATATTAAGCTCGTCAGATATTTTTTTAGTGGTCCAATTTAACGCATTCAAGCTTAGAATCTTTCCTTTTGTTATTACATCAAGCATTCGTAATTTTATCGAGGGTTAAAATTCTAAAAAAAGTAAAAAATGTCACACTCACCAAAATAAACGGGTTTTATTGCGCTCGTGTAATTAAAATTTTAATTTAGACATATAACACAATACAAAAAAAATATAACAAAAATTGATTTAGGGTAATTTAATGATCCCTGTCGATATCGACAAAGAAAAATCACGGTTATCTTTGCAAAATATGCCGTATTTAAAAAAACGGTTTTTTTGCACCTAGTGTAATTGAATGTTGG
>NW_021834226.1:0-5000 GCF_006345805.1 Octopus sinensis
GATCTGTTCCGTTTGGACTGCTCTGGGGGTTAAATAACAACAACAACAGCCACAACAATAAACAAGATATGATTTACTCTGTTTATTTTATTTACTGTTCTCAGTGCATTGAGTTTTATGGGGCACATTCGGTCGGCCATGTTCTCAATCAGTTGATTGGTCACAAGGTTGGTAGTATTATGGTTCACATTTGTTATTTTTCTTACTTCTTTATTGCCCACAAGGGCCTAAACATAGAGGGGACATACAAGGACACACAAAGGGATTAAGTCAATTACATCGACTCCAGTGCGTAACTGGTATATGTTTATCGACCCCGAAAGGATGAAAGGCAAAGCCAACCTCGGCGGAATTTGAACTCAGAACGTAACGGCAGAAGAAATACTGCTAAAGTTTCTGCCAGCTTGCCGCCTTTTTTCTAAGTATTTTCTAGGTATTTGTAGATGATTCTGTTACAGGGTTAATAACGTAGTCATGTGGCTGGTGAGATGCTTTAACATGTTTGGTCACGAGGCTAACTGTATTCGCAATGTTCGTTCTTTTCGTGAGATAACCGAGGTTGTATCTGCTTTGAAGTTATTCCTCAGGAACTATGATATATAGCGGCCCTTAGAGAAGAATTCAGATCTTTGTTTAAGATTGAGGCGGAGTGTCGATGGCGTCAGGGTTCTCTGAGAGAAAACGTTCGCTGATCTTAGATACATTTGTTTATACTCTCTCTCTAACTGCTCTTGTGATGTTTGCGCATTTCTAAGTCGTTCGATTTCCAAATATTTTTGGGTAGTACTGTGAATTTTTCATATGGCGGTGTTGAATGCACCATTGCGTTAACTCCAAACAGCTTCGAAATCTGTTTTATATTAACTTTATATAGCAGGATGAAATGTTGTGGGAAGGTACCTCAGTGCAATTTGTCCGTAGATCTTCAGTGTGACCGTCTATACAAATATAATTTGTAGAACTATACACGAGGGCGTCCGCACAAGGTGGGACTTGTATCTAGTTTTACTGCAGAAAATAATTTACTACAGTGGCTTTTGCTGGTTAGAGAACGTATTAATTTAAGTTTGAATTTAAAATGAAGGTGAGGAATTAGATATGAATTTAATTAACATCAATTTAACACCAGTGGTCTAACATATTAAAATCTAAAGGTTAATTTACTGCAGTAAATTATTTTCTGCAGTATTGTTTTCCGGTAATTTAGCGCGCCAAAACGAGAACTTTTGAAAAATAACTGCAAGTATAATAGGTAGAAATAGATACAAGTCCCACCTCGTGCGGACGCCCTCGTGTATAGTTCTGCAAATTATATTTGTATAGACGGTCACACTGATGATCTAAGGACAAATTGCGTAAGTAGAATTACGCAATCTGTTAATAGTGAAAGATGTACGTGAATAATCTATATTTTTGTTACTTTTCATTTGTCTTGCTCGTTCTGGTGTTTGCTAAATTTTTCTTGAGAACATTTCTTAGTGGTAAGACCACAGCGGATCTACTTCTAGCATAAGTGTTGTCCACATAGTGGTCATCATTCTCATATGTATATAATGCAATTTACTGATTTTAATATACTATACAACTTGGTGTTAAACTGATGTTAATTAAATTTAATATCCAATTTGTCATCCTCATTTTAAATATATATGCATATATATTATTTTATGTTTCAGTCATTTGACTGCAGCCATGCTGGAGCACATAGTGGTCATCCCTCTCATATGTATATATATTTATGTATTGGCTTATGTTTTTCACTGTTTGATTTACATGATAGTGGTTTTATCTCTAATTTAATATATATATATATATATATATATAAAGTTAATCCAAACAAGAAAACACAGAAAAAAAAACACAGCAACGCGAGGACGTGGAACAATTAAAGTATTATTTGACGCTCAGGAAAGAAGGGAAGGATGGTTTATCGTTTCGAGCGGAGCTCTTCGTCGGAAACAAAGGAGAAAGAAAGATCCCGAGAAGGGAAGACAGACGAAAAAAATTTTTTTGCCTGGTGGTGCTCAAGAGATCACATGTTGATATATATATATATATATATAAACCGATATATATATATATATATATATATATGCATGGACTACCGTCTGTCGAATCATTCTCAAACGGTAGTAGTAAATTCGTGTGTAAAATTGAACACATTCGCTCAGTGAACCAAGTATATTCGAATCCAATCCAGAACTACTTTCATATCAACGGACGTCTTTAACGGCATAATGGTGCTCGCAGTTATGAATGGAGTAGAAAACTAACTGAGAAGATTATGACACGTCTGAATTTCTTGTCTCCTAAGTCACTTATTCTGGGAATATGAAAATATAAATCAGCGAAATAGTCTTCAGAATAATGCATAATGGAAAATAAATTGGTTACTTGCATTACCAGTAATTGTGAACTATTAATGGATTTCTCCATAAGTAACGGACAGAGGAAAAATATATCAGAAATAAGAAAAAATCCCACAGAGGAGATTTTGCAATTAATAGTTATTAAATTTGAAATTAGAAAAGGCGAGGAAAGAATATATATATATATGACTAGCAGTATCGCCCGGCGTTGCTCGGGTTTGTAAGGGAAATAACTATACAGCATTTTTAGAGAGTTATAGCCAAAAAATAGCAAAAAAATGCATTAAAAATGGAAAAAATATGATGGTAAATTAAAAAAAAAATCGTTGACTCATCGTAGACATTTTAGAGAGTTACTTCCCTTATATTAAAAAAAATATGCATTAAAATGGAAAAAATGATGGTAAATTATTTTAAAATCGTAGACTCATCGTAGACGCGTGCTAATACCCAGAAGGGCTCGATATGAATTACGACTATAAGATACTCGGTTTTGGTTCAACTGCACCGCAAAATGTGGGAGTAGTTAGGAATCTAAATCGGAGTAGACAGACACACAACCTTACTTTTATATATAAAGATTTAACAATAGGGAAATATATATGAATGTAAAAATGTTTCATACGTCGGGACAATCATCATTTGTATATGCTTGCGCACCACTTTATGTCTGTTTCAGTCTCTCTAATATAGACAGACAGACAAACACACACACACACGCATATATATATGCATGCATATATAAAACTAAAAAAGACTAGACTCCGTCGGTCACGAATGATCATGGAAGACCAGCAGTCACCAAGCATACCAGCTGCCCCTCTCCATGCCACTGATGTTATCCAAGGGAAAGGCAAAGGCCGATACAGCTTGGCACCAGTGAAACCGCAACTCATTTTTACAGCTGAGTGGACTGGAGGAACGTGAAATAAAGTGTCTTGCATAAGAACACAACACGCAGCCTAGTCTAAGCTCAACACTAGCCACTGAGCCATGTGCCTTTTATATATATATATATATATATATATATATATATATATATATATATATATATGTATATATCACTTCAAACAAGGACAGAAATATTCAGAATTAAGACTGATTCTACCTGTGCATCTGAAAACTGAATCTATGTGATAACTTGTTCAGGATGTGGACACAGCTATATAGATCAAACAAGGATTTCCCTCGGACGGAGAACAGCACTTCATAAGGGACAAAACCATTTACCAAGGCACATAAAGAGATGTGCGGAAGGAATCTCCAACCAAACTTCATCCTTTTTCCCCACCCCATTTACTAATGCAAGGCAAATGAGAAAAAATAACGATTGAGTAAAGATAATATATTTATTGAAAAATACAAACCCCATCTGAGTATAAATACATAACCAATTTTGGATTTTGTAAATATTTTAATTCATAAATTCATATCTTTGTGATATAGATACTATCATCCTGAAAAAAAAACCAGAACAAAATTGAGTACCTTCTCTTAGATATATTTAGCTTCTGGTTCATTTACAAAACATCGTTAGGAGTTACAAAATTGTACATGTAGTAGAAAACATGTAAGACATCTATCAGAAATTCTTCATACAGAGAATCAAATAATACAAAATTTACATTTCGATAAAGCGTTTATATATAGTTAGTAATCAAGAACCCTTTAGATAATTAGAGGGGAGAAAACCATATGACGAGTATAGAAGAGAGAGAAAGAGAGATAGAGGGAGAGAGAGAGAGAGAGAGTAAGAGAGAGAGAAAGAGAACTAGAAAATTAAATAATAAATGTACACAAATCACAATTATGCATATGCACACACTTACATCTATATATGTATTCACATGCTGCCTATATGCATGTTTGTTTAAACGATCAGCGTATTGCATTTACGGCAACAACAGACAGGAACCCTGAGAGATTCTATACCAAATTTCACTAACAAGACATTTAAATCCCGTGGCTATGACTGAATGCAGTTTCTCACTTGTCCCAAATCGCTGCTTATTGCAATGAGGAATGGAACTTGAAACTCCATAGTTACACATAATTACACAAAGTTAACTTTTTGGTCACGCAGCCTTTAATTCTTACAAAATATATAAAATGAATAAATACAGGCGTGTTCCTAAATTGGAAATAAAAACAAAAATTAATGATAAATCTAAAAGCAAAAAAAAAAAAAAATGTCCGAAAGAGTTGAATTCCAACTTGTTAAGGAGGTAATCCGATGATATATTGCAAAAATGGTTAGAGGAGATGAAGCGAAATTCAAAGTCACTTTAGCAGAACGGTCTCATAAGAAATCAACTAGACAGCATGTAACCGATACACTTCACATTGGAGTATATTGGTATGTGATCTCTGATATTATGCATACATGTACACTTATATACATACATACATACATACATATATATATATATATATATATATATATATATAATATAATATATATAATATATATATATATATTATATGTATATATATATGTATATATATGATATATATATGTATATGCATATATATATACATATATATATAATATATATTACAATATATATATGTATGTATGTATCTATGTATGTGTATGTATGTTTGTATGTATGTGTATGTGCGCGCTTGTGC
>NW_021834226.1:10000-22500 GCF_006345805.1 Octopus sinensis
TGGGGTTCTGTCTTGAAGGGGCCTAGTTGATCAAATCGTTGCTGCACTTATCTTTTATGTTTGGACCTTATTCTGTCGGTGTCGTTTCCGCCCCACTAAGAGAACCCATTACATTTGTCAAGAGGTGGAGGGACACGCACGCACTCACACACACACACACACACACACACACACACACACACACACACAGACACACACACACACACACACACACCACAAACACACACACACATACAAACACACACACCCACACACACACACACACACACACACACACACACACACACAGAGTCTACAGCGGCGGTGTCATCTACCTCCAAACAAACTACTTTGAGTCAGTTTTATCGCCGGTCTGATCATCCAGTGAGTGCTACCATTCAACGTGACATTAAAATACCACTTGCAAACTGGATAGCTAATAGCGGTAGACCAATATCGATAGTAGAAGATGATGGGCTTCAGCATGTATTACGTACAGCGCTTCAAATTACCAAATATAAACAACCTTACCGGCGCACTATTGAGAAAATGATGGCTGATATTTATAACAGCAAAAAAGGAACGGTTAAAGAAGCAGTGAAAATTTCCTTAAAGAAGCAGTGAAAGTTGCGTTAACAACTGATTTTTGGACATCCCTAGGTAATGAAAGTTATTGCAGAATCATCGGCCCTTGGTTTGCTGATGACTGGAATTTAATAAGCGTTATTCTTGAATGTGTACATGCTGAATGTCACTATCCTAACAATGTTGCTGAGTTATACTCTCTTTTACTCTTTTACTCTTTTACTTGTTTCAGTCATTTGACTGCGGCCATGCTGGAGCACCGCCTTTAGTCGAGCAAATCGACCCCGGGACTTATTCTTTGTAAGGCCAGTACTTATTCTATCAGTCTCTTTTGCCGAACCGCTAAGTTACGGGGACGTAAACACACCAGCATCGGTTGTCAAGCAATGCTAGGGGGACAAACACACACACACATATATACATATATACGACGGGCTTCTTTCAGTTTCCGTCTACCAAATCCACTCACAAGGCATTGGTCGGCCCGGGGCTATAGCAGAAGACACTTGCCCAAGGTGCCACGCAGTGGGACTGAACCCGGAACCATGTGGTTGGTTAGCAAGCTACTTACCACACAGCCACTCCTTTTAAAAGACTGAAATATAACAAAGAAGATCCAGGCTCTAGTAACAGACAATGCACGAGATTTGGTTTCAGCTGTTAATCAAACTGGTTTTGCTTATATTCCGTGTTTGGCTCATAGTCTGTAGTTGAACATATTGCATGGATTTAAAGCCGCTGATACAGAAACATTGTTTGTCAAATGTCGAAAAGTAATCATAGGACATTTTAAACATAGCCTTATCCACACAACTGAATTGCAGAATTGTAGTGAGTCACCATTTCGTAAGATACAGCAGAATGTTCCAACAAGATGGAACATTACTTTTCTAATACTGAAGAGTCTACTGCAGGCCAGAGAAGCAATAACCATCTACATGTTAGACGAAGAGAAGCAATATAAAGGTCCAAAACTGTCCGATTCTGATTGGGAAAAGATTTCAAAATACATCAACGTTTTAGACTTATTCTGTCAGGCTACGGTCTTGCTTGGCGGTGAAAAATATGTGTCGTGTAGCTGTGTATTGCCACTGTTATTGTCTTTGGCAAAACACATGACTGTAAATGATGATGATCTAGGTTATATAGCCAGATTCAAGGCGGTATCTGTTAATGACTTCAGCAAACGTGTAGCTGACATGAAAAGTATTGAAATATTACAGATTGCAACAGCACTTGATCCACGATATAAAAACTTGAAGTGTTTAACAGACGATTCCAAAGAACAACTTGGCTACTTATTGGACAACAAATAGAAGTTGATGTTAATGATGATCAGTTGAAGACTAATGCACAAGATGATACTGACAGTGTCAGTAAAACTATATGCGAACCGAATGAAAAGTGTTTAAGCTGATGGAGTCTGACTCAGACTAAGAAGAGGATGTCGAAAATGCTTCTGATGAAGTAAAGCAATATAAAATGGAGAAAAAAGTTACTGAATCAGTTGATCCACTACAATGGTGGAAACTTAATGAACATCGATATCCGAAACTGGCATTTTTTGCCAAGACTGTTCTGTGCATACCAGCTACCTCGGTTTCGTGTGAACAATTATTTAGCTCTGCTGGTTACACTGTTAAGAAGACGCGCTCATCACTTGAACCCAATACTGTTAACATGCTTGTGTGTTTGCGTAACTGGTTGTCCAACGACATTTGAGTGAGAAAACGCCTATGCTATTTCTTGTTTTTAACTGAATTTTAATTGAAATATAAACTTGTCAATAAATGCAACTGCAGACATTATTGTGTTTTAATCGAAATTAACTATTAATTAATCGTTAATTTCTCAAAAGTCAATAATTAAAATTAAATTAATCGTTACCAGCCCTAACATATATATAAAAAAATCAGTGGCGGGCAGAGTCTTCTTGATAATTTTAGTAACTTCTATGCTGAAGTAGAGACAACATGTTTTTGTCTATCTCCTTAACTTCTTGGAGATTTTAGGTATAATTATACTAATGTATCCATCGCTTCTAATTTAATTTAAATTCTATGTTTTTGTGCAGCTGAAGATTGCTCTGCATTTTAAATTGATGTAATGATTGCATTGTTCAATTAAATGGAGTTGCATGAAACGATCGTACTGCATTACCTCTGGATATCCTTGTTGCTTATTTTGATTTTAACCATCTTACTTTGAAATTGTATGGATAATACCATTGGATTGGTTTTTTATTATAAATCTGATCGCTCATAGTCGTCATAAAGGAGAAGCTATTCTCCTGTGAGTACAACAGCGAGATTAACATATTTGTGTTCGAATTTGAAGATAATATATGATTAAGTATGTAAATCATCGTATTTTAATATCTGCTTGAAATTACTTGGGGAGAAAAATCTCCATTTATACGCACACACATACATACACACACACAAACAGTCACAAAACCGCAAACACAGACACACAGAGGCACACACAGTCACACACACGCACACACGCATACAAAATTGTTACTAAAACATTTTCTAAAATGTGAAGAATTCAGGTACGTATTTATAATATAATGAACTGTTTCAATAGTTTTTGGGTCCTTCTGGCAATAAGTGCTTCTGCTACTGCTGCCAGGATTGTATTTGGCGATGCTGTGAATGTATAAATTCTTCAATGACATTTGTTGTCAGTGGGTAAGCAATTGCTATTGAATGCTTAACTTAATAGAAAGCTCTTCCTATGAATATTCCGAACTGTAAAAATAATATATTACTTATACGTATTCTAAAACACCCAATCGATATTTCGTTCTCTGTTCAGCGTTATTGCTAATGTAAAGTTAGTGATTGAATTTGTAGCTGTGTACTTTAATATACATCGGTGAGTTCTGTGTCAATAGCGGGAATGTTTATTTAATGCCACTTCAATATCGTTCAGTTGTTACAACTCCGTGATGGATCCTCCGTCGTTTATGACGATGATGAATATTGGGGTTGTCCGACCAAATCAACTGAACTACCAGACACGTTAACCCTTTAGGTTTTAAACCGGTAATAGCTCTTACAAATGAAAGGCAGTAGACTGGCTGAATCGGTAGCACGCCGGATAATATACCTAATGACCTTTCGTCCATCTTTAGATTCTGAGTTCAAATTCCGTCGAGGTCGACTATGTCTTTTATCCTTTCGGCTTCAATAAAATAAGCATCAGTTGAGCACTGAGATCGACCTTAGTGCTCAACTGAAGGAGGGAGGGGTAAGTCGACTTACCCCTCCCTCCGAAATATTCTACCTATTGCATGCTCAAGCTGCCCAAATGCTGGTCTCTGACTCCTTTATTACAATGTAATTCTAAGAGTAAGCAATCGTACCATCGATGTCTTGAAGCTATGAGATAACGCGCAATCATCAAAGTTCCCGAGCTGGGGGTTCAATGGTTGCAAGTGTCCTTCATCAAATTTTAGAAAACTATTTCAATACTTACCTGAAAAACCTCATCGCCCAAACGAACGAGCGTAGAAATATATTTGGACCTATTTGAAACATTAATTTTCTATTATTGGCGTTATCTGATTTGATTGTTGTACAAATGTTCTTTTCTCCTCTAGGTACAAGACTACCAGTGTTCAATTGGTATTAATTTTATCGATCCCCTAAGAGGTTAAAGGCAAAGTCCTCCTCGGCGGTATTTAACCTCAGAACGTAAAGAGCCAGAAGAAATGTTGCTAGGCGTAGGAGTGGCTGTGTGGCAAGTAGCTTGCTTACGAACCACATGGTTCCGGGTTCAGACCCACTGCATGGCACTTTGGGCAAGTGTCTTCTGCTATAGCCTCGGGCCGACCGAAGTCTTGTGAGTGGATTTGGTAGACGTAAACTGAAAGAAGCCCGTAGAATATATGTATATATATATGTATGTGTGTGTCTGTGTTTGTCCCCCCCCCAACATCGCTTGACAACCGATGCTGGTGTGTTTACGTCCCCGTAACTTAGCGGTTCGGCAAGAGAGACCGATAGAATAAGTATTAGGATTACAAAGAATAAGTGCTGGGGTTGATTCGTTCGACTAAAGGCGGTGCTCCAGCATGGCCATAGTCAAATGACTGAAACAAGTAAAAGAGAAGGTATTTTGTCCGGCGTGCTAACAGTTCTGCCAGCTAGTCATCTTTTTATTTTTAGTAGTAATGCAACCTAACAAGACAACATTGTTCAATATGACCTTTTTACAAAAATGGCTGTAGCTTTGGAGGAAGCTTAGCTATTTCTTCTAGCATGTTGACTGTCTAACGTTTTACTTCCACCTTAACTGTGTTTGCCGTTTCCCCGATTGAAACATTTGGTTTGAATATACATATTTCTTTACTACCCACAAGGGGCTAAACACAGAGGGGACAAACAAGGACAGACAAATGGATTAAGTCAATAATATCGACCCCAGTGCGTAACTGGTACTTATTTAATCGACCCCGAAAGGATGAAGGCAAAGTCGACCTCGGCGGAATTTGAACCCAGAACGTAACAACAGACAAAATACCGCTAAGCATTTCGTCCGGCGTACCAGCTCGCCGCCTTTGGTTTAAATATACAACATTCGACAAAACATTTACGTCTTCGAATTTCCATCCGTTACAAGTTAATGCCTTTAGTACATAGTAAAACCCAACCAATATTTAAACAAACTGCACCTAAAGACGATGTTTCTAAAATATTTCATCATTGTAAGCTATTGGCTAATTGGCCGTTCATTTTGTCTTGCCAGGCATCGAATTATTTTTCGTTAGTGAAGTAAATTTAAATTGTTTGGAAAGAAGTATTTTTCATTTAATCTCGATGCATTTATTTAATTTAAAATTCTCTTCACCTGTACTTATTTAATCGACCTCGAAAGAATGAAAGGCAAATCGACCCTGGCGATATTCGACCCCATAACTTAAAAAGGGACGAAATACCTATTTCTTTATTACCCACAAGGGGCTAAACACAGAGGGGACAAACAAGGACAGACATAGGTATTAAGTCGATTACATCGACCCCAGTGCGTAACTGGTACTTAATTTATCGACCCCGAAAGGATGAAAGGCAAAGTCGACCTCGGCGGAATTTGAACTCAGAACGTAACGACAGACGAAATACCTATTTCTTTATTACCCACAAGGGGCTAAACACAGAGGGGACAAACAAGGACAGACATAGGTATTAAGTTGATTACATCGACCCCAGTGCGTAACTGGTACTTATTTAATCGACCCCGAAAGGATGAAAGGCAAAGTCGACCTCGGCGGAATTTGAACTCACAACGTAACGCAGACGAAATACCGCGAAGCATTTCGTCCGGCGCGCTAACGTTTCTACCAGCACGCCACCTTAAAGGGACGAAATACCGCTTGGCATTTTGTCCGGCGTGCTAAGGATTTTTTCAGTTTGACGCTTTATAAAGTCCTTAATATTCGTATGTAGTAATTAATTCGATCTGGCTGAATTTCTTCAGTATCTAAGCATTAATTAATTATATTATATTATCAAATTTTGGAAGGGAAGAGAGTGAGAAAGAAAGAGAGAGAGAGAGAGAGAGAAAGAGAGATAGAATGAGAGAGAGTGAGGCAGACAAAGAAAATAGAGATGGAGAGAGAAAGAGGGAGAGAAAGAAAGTGAATAGAAAAATATTTAGGCAAAGAAAAAGGAAGGAAAGATATATGTTGAGAGCATTTACTTAGAGCACATTTTTTATTTCTTCATAACTCATTAGACAGAAAGAAAGAAAGAGAGAGAGAGAGAGAGAGAGATGTGGAGAGAGTGAGAAAGAGCGAAGTAACTTCAATTTATTCATATGTTAGTCTGAGTGCAGGCATTAAATATTGGTTTCAAATTTCGGCACAAGGCCAGCAATTTCGGTAAAAGAGGCGGGGGGAAGTCAATTAGATTAACCCCAGTGCGTAACTGGTACTTATTTTATCGACCCCGAAAGGGTTAAAGGCAAAGTGGACTTCGGCGGAATTTGAACCCAGGACGTAACGGCGGAGAAAATGCCGCTAAGGATTTTTGCCCGGCGTGCTAACGATTCTGCCAGCCAGCTTCTCGCCTTGTGGGCATTAAATATTAGTACTCAATGTAAAAGTCTGAAACGCGACTTGTACGAGTAATATTCTATAAATTCAATTATGTACATTAACCCTGAAATTCTAACTTGTCAGTCTTCTATTCTTTGCATTTTTCTTATGGAAATATAACACCTCACACTCTTTACAACAACACTTTGCTATTATTTTCGAAATAAGTTAAAATTTCCTCAACATCCACTCAACACCTCCGAAAGAACAAAAAACAAAAGAAAGCAAACAGAACAACAACAACAACAACACCATACACCTGAATGGAATCAGAACCATAGCTTCAAAGTGTTATTATTGATTCCCAACGATGTCTTTTCACTCTGCGATAAAATAACTAGACGTTGGTATCTTTTCAAATATCGCCTCCATTTAAAGCTGACGAAGAATTTGACGCGTAATCCTCAAGTTAGATTCCTGAAAAGAGATATTGTCTTTATCGAGCGCTCCGGCTATTGTCGTATTTCACACAAGGTAATAATATCTAATACAGAGCACAGTGGATTCCATTATCGTGCTACCAATGAAGCTAACATATTAAAATGAAAGCTTCTATAAAGTAGACATATAGTCATTCAATGACAAGTAATATATCATTATAAAGCCTTTTTTTCTCCTGTTTTTTTTTTTTTATAATTCTTTTTTTTCCCCTTCAGATATTCATTTCACACATTTACGTTTATAACCACAGGCAGCGTTAGCAGCGCCGTTAATAGAAATGGTAGTAGTTGTAGTACCACCTGCCTGCACAGTCGTCCAGTCGCGGCAACCGTCATCACAGCGCTGTCATCACAGTCCAGTAACTAACAAAGCCAATACCATTATCACTAAGTCGAGGGATTCTCTGTGTCTCCACTCCTCTTCCTCCTTCTCCTCATCGTCTTTCTCCCCCTCCTCTTCCTCCTCCTCATCGTCGTCGTCTTCCTCCTCCTTACTCCGACCACCTGATAACCAATAAAACTAATGCCATTACCACTACGACAAGGTTCTCTCTAATATCACCATCATCATCATCATCATCATCATCATCATCATCATCATCATCATCAACATCCTACTCCTCCTCATCATCATCATCGTAGTCATTATTCTCCACCCCATCATCATCATCATCATCATCATATGGCTACCGCCGCAGCGACCAACTAATAACAAAAAAAACAACAAAACAGTAATTACCAATCATCATTATCACCATTGTTTGCATTTCTTGATGCAATTGTTTAACATTTTAAACTAATTAACTAATCGATTATTTGATTAATCAGACAATCTATTAGTTAATTGGTTAAATGGCCAACCACTTGAACAACGACAACAACGACAACAACGACAACAACAACAACAACAACACAACAACAACAACAACAAAACAACAACAACAAACAACAACAACAACAACAATAATAATAATAATAATAATAATAATAATAATGATGATAATAATGATGATGATGATAAGTACCCTAATGCAGTACCAGACAGTGGCTCACATGGCTTCTGATCTTAACTGATTGGAAGTGTTATCATGTACGTTGTTTTGTCTTGGTATAAAAGATGGGCTACAGCAAATATTCTGTTCAATACCACAGATTTGCTTGTCAGTTGTTTGACCTTAATCAGGTGATCATGTCTCTTAGTGGCTGACGATATGTGCATCTCTGATCACGAACATAAGTAGTGGGGGAGTATCATAGCCATGTGTTGAGAGGGATTCTTTGGGGTTTGAATAATTCACCTCTGGAAACATGGGTGGTTCTTTCAACATCCTTAAACAATCCTTAGTCAAGGACCTTTTGAGCGGGATGGGCTACTCGACAAGAAGAAAATTCTAACTGTGCCCCACCTGCAAGGTCATGAGCTGTTTATCTTGATGTGAGATCACCATGTTGCGCGCATATGGTTGTGATGCATGTGCCTGGTGTACCCTTATCAGACGGGTAGTCATGATGGGTATACTGGGCTTCGTATATTTTACCCTAGTGTCACATTGATGGCATGCACTGTTGTCTCACTCAATAATAATGATGATGATGATGATAATAATAATAATAATAATAATAACGATAATAACAATAATAATAAT
Organism: Octopus sinensis; assembly: GCF_006345805.1. Taxonomy (NCBI): domain Eukaryota; kingdom Metazoa; phylum Mollusca; class Cephalopoda; order Octopoda; family Octopodidae; genus Octopus; species Octopus sinensis. The sequence goes on from NW_021834226.1 coordinate 18,754, forward strand.
GGTAATAATAATAATAATAATAATAATAATAATAATAATAATAATAATAATAATAATCCTTTCTACTGTAGGCACAAGGTCTGAAATTTGGGGACAAGGGATTGAGTCGATTACATCGACCCCAGTGTGTAATTTAATCGACTCGAAATGCTGAAAGGCAAAGTCGAGCTCGGCGCCTTAATGATAATGATAATAATAATAATAATAATAATAATAATAATAATAATAATAATAATAATAATAATAATAATAAATAAACCTGAAATAGAAGCAATGAGCGAAGACCCTCTTGAGATACAACAAAATATGTTTTAATACACGAATTTACACGAAGAATCTTGCAACCAAAATACCAAAACGTGATATTTGAGCAATATTTTATTAAATGACTTTAGAGTAAATTCTATAAACAGAACGAATTTTCAGAGCAAGCATTCAAACATGTGGAATAGAATCACAGATACAGCTAATACTAAACCTTTAACATGTTCTTTGAATTGGCGATTTCTTTGAATGTCGAACGAAGTGAGGAGGAAAAAAACCACAGAATCTACGCAACATAGAGGTTTTATCATTAATCCTTCCAATTATTGCAGATCTTTGTAATTAACCGACTTCAAAGACTTTTCACAAAGTTAATGATTTCCACACGCATCATATTCACTGCTGGCTCTATACCATAATTACACTGTATTTTAAATCGAACAGTAAATTAGAGGATATTTCTCCAATGGAGACTGATATATTTGAAAATATAGGTTGTCAAAAATATTATGATACGCTGCTCAAGCTCAACAGATTTCTGTTGATTTGCAGGGAGAAGGTTAAATAAAATATGTATATATATAATTTAGTAATGATATATAGTATTAAGCGAACTGAGGAGTTATACAGTTCATGAAGTGCTTTTATGGGTAATCACTTTGTTGAGAGCATTCTAGCCTGATCTCCGGTCAGAGGTTAATTTCTTCTCTCATCACTCACAAAGGCTCTAAACTGAAAAGAGTCATAATTAATGGCGGCTACCCTTCCTCTTCCGGTGAAGCAAATGAAAATCATTACAATCCTCATTATTAAATGTATTGATCAGCAACATCTTTGTTTAGCATCTATTCTTTTCTTTTTTCTTCTCTAGTTTCAGCTCAGAGCTGTGGCCATGCTGATGCACCGCCGTTTTGTTATACTGTTATTACTAAGAGCCTCCTCTAATATGTGGCACTTGGTGAAGCATGGAGTTTGATATAGCTACCCTCATTTGCACTCTTGCCGTGAGGTAGGTTCATCTGGGACTCTCGATAGGAAGCGGTACAGCTTTGATTTAAAAACCCCTACATCTACTTTGTGCAAGTTTCTCAGACTCTATGTGTAAAATGGGTACTGTATTGATGTTGGGATTATCGGAGTAAGTCGAGGAGTAATGTATAATTAAGAGAAATGATTTACCCGCTATATTGGAGAGAGAGAGAGAGAAGAGAGAGAGAGAGAGAGAGAGAGAGAGAGAGAGAGAGAGAGAGAGAGAGGCTCTGTATCCTAGTGTCTCCAAACGTAAACGAAGTATTCGTGATCTACCACCACCAACATGAGAGTTAATGACACTAAATGTATTATGCTTACAGAGGAGTCGATGACGCTTGTATAATTTTAGACAAAAGCATTGTAGACAGAAACTATTTTTGATTTTCAGACTCACACAATTTTATAAGTATCATTATTTTTCAAAAATGAACCAATGAATCTGTGCTTTATGATGAGCCAAGGAATGTAATTAAAGAAATACTTCCATGACTGCGATAATCTACCAAACAAAGAACCATTTTTATCAGAGATGTTTGCGTTTGTCCATTAAGAATATCAAAATGATAATTTCATGATTTCCGTACCACGGTGTTCCGTAATTACTATAATCTATCAAAGAGGAACGTAAAAGGTACAGTACAGTTTGATGACTGCTATTGATTACCAAATAAGAATCGCATTAAGAATCACAAATAAGAATCACAGGCGCAGGAGTGGCTGTGTGGTAAGTAGCTTGCTTGCCAACCACATGGCTACGGGTTCAGTCCCACTGCATGGCACCTTGGGCAAGTGTCTTCTACTATAGCCTCGGGCAGACCAAAGCCTTGTGAGTAGATTTGGTAGACGGAAACTGAAAGAATCCCGTCGTATATATATATATATATGTGTGTGTGTGTGTGTGTGTGTGTGTGTGTGTGTGTGGTGTGTATGTTTGTATGTCTATGATTGTCCCCAACGTCGCTTGACAACCGATGCTGGTGTGTTTACGTCCCCGTAACTTAGCGGCTCGACAAAAGCGAATGATAGAATAAGTACTAGGCTTACAAAGAATAAGTCCTAGGGTCAAATGACTGAAACACTTAAAAGAATTATGATGATTCCAACATTCCTATTTCTTACCCAAGAATAATCACAAAGTTATTGTTCCAACGTTAATATCGATTCCAAACGTTGGCACAAGGCCAGCAATTTCGAAGAAGGTGGTAAATCGATAACATCAATCCTAGTACTCAACTGGTTTTTATGTTATCGACCCCGAAAGGAGAAAGGCAAAGTCAACCTCTGCGGAATTTGAACTCAGAACGTAGCGGCAGACGAAATACCTATTTCTCTACTACCCACAAGGGGCTAAGCACAGAGAGGACGAAAAAGGACAGACAAACGGATTAAGTCGATTATATCGACCCCAGTGCGTAACTGATACTTAATTTATCGACCCCGAAAGGATGAAAGGCAAAGTCGACCTCGGCGGAATTTGAGCTTAGAACGTAAAGACGGACGAAATACCGCTAAGCGTTTTGCACGGAGTAACAACGATTCCACTAGCTCGATGCCTTTGTTCCAACGTTATTATCAAATAGTAACTACAATACCATAGTTCTAAGACTAATATTTTACTAACGAACAACCCCACTAAATGAGAATTAAGTGGTTGTTGTCAGACACTAAACAAGAACTACAGCATGAAAGTTTGAAGATTCTAATCATTTTCCAGCGAGAAACCACTATCTGAGAATTCCAAGATTATCATCTACCAAACAAGAATTCTATCATAAGAGTTTTATGGCAGTTATCATTAAGAAACGAAGATCTATTGAGAACTTTAAAGTTGTTATCATCTACCAAATAGGAGCTATAGTATCAATTTTCTGAGATTGTAATCATTTACCAAAAGAAAAAAAAAAAGAGCCATTCAGTGATAATTCTTCCAACATACAGGAATTATATTATGAGATTTCTAAGATTATCATTCATCAAAAAAGCATCAGGAAGTGAATATTCCAAAGATGTCATCCACCAAAACAGAAACTCGTATACGAGGGAGTGCTGAAAAGTTCCTGGCTTTGAGGGTATCGCAGAAGATCTGGCTGGAAGCCCAACCTTCCCAGTTCTTTTACAGACCTTAGAAAAATTGAAGGATCGCTGCAATAAGTGTGTGAATCTGAGAGGGAGATATGTTGAATAAAATCATAATTAACTAACCCAAAACCAGGAACTTTTCAACACCCCCTCGTATTATGAGAATTCCAAATTTCTATCCATTTAACAATAAAGGAGCCCTAAGGGAATATTCCAAGTTTCTCATCCTCTAAAGCGGGACTACAATACGAAAGTTTCTAGATTGCTATCATTTAACCAGTGAAATGTCGTAGCTTATAATAGAAGTTTGATAACTATATGAAAGTGTGGTTAATTGTTGCATTTGATCAATTTGTGGTCAAAACAATGACT
>NW_021834226.1:25000-27500 GCF_006345805.1 Octopus sinensis
GGGCTATTATATGATAAAATGAGAAGGGTGCAAAAGTGTTAGGTTGAGGGAAATGTGGTGCCATAATCAGGGCGGCTGATATCAGGGAAGGGGAGGAGATAGGAAGAGACAAAGAGACAAGGTATGTGAGAGACAGAGAGGACAGGGAATGTGAGTGACAGAGAGACACAGAAACAGAGAGGGAGAGAGAGAGAGAGAGAAGATATATATATATATATATAGAGAGAGAGAGAGAGAGAATGTGTTTACTGAATTTTTACCTACCAGTTAACGCATACACTTTAGTCAATTAACTATCGTATGCTCAGTCAAAACTTTTACAATAACAACAGATGTAAAAGTAATAATTAAAAGGTAAAGTGTTTTATATTTGTTTTCCAATCACTGTATTAAGAGTTATTAAAACTTCACCAACGTACTGAAACAATAAAACTATATTCATGAAGATGATGTCTTCCATTATCTTCATGAATAGCCTGTCGCTGTCGGGCAATTTTTACTATAGAATGTATTATATTATAAATTTCTGTGTATTCTATGTCAGACAATGCCTTCCCCGACAGATAGGCCTCTGAACCTGTTTTTTTCCTATGGCCAACTGTATGTAGGATGTTCAAGAGTCGGCCATTCAAATCATTTGTTTATTTATGCTCCAAAGGGCAAGGCCAGAAATGCAGTGTATAAAGAGGGTCTGCAAAATTGATAATAATCAACCATCAATCGTTTCATAGTAGCACATCTTCAATCCTCTCATCCTTTCAACCATCCACCAATTCCAACTTTGATATTATCTTACCATTACAATCGATCAATTTTATGATTCAACTGTATTACTTGCCAGTATTTGTAAATCTATCCCACCGTGTCACCGTGTATTTGTAAATCTATTTGTGATTTAAACAGGAACTGAACAGAGAACCGTATAGGACATGAAACAGTGTAATGGGAACGGGAACTGAACTGGAAATAATCCCGCTTTTCCGGGTATTATCGGATAATTTAGCCAGTATACACACACACATATACACACACATACACATACACACACGTTTGTGTACACATTCATATACTCATAGATACATACATATATATATACACACATTCATGCTCACGTACTAACACATACACACATACACACACATACATATACATACATATATATACATACTTATGCATTCAGAGTGTAGAGTATAGATACCTTCATAAAAACATAAAGCTATGGTATAATCTTATTGGCTTTGTTCATTTAGACCTACCCCCAAAATACCCTGTTGTTGATGTTGAAATCCCAGTGAAGGAGCCTTGGATCTAGGTTAGAAACCGGTTCTTTCTCTATTTGCAAGAAATCTTGAAATGAAACTGAATAATGACATCCATCCATCCATCCATCCATACATACATCCATCCATCCATACATACATACATATTCTTTTATTTTGCTCTAATGTGCATATATGTGTATATACATGCATATATCTATCCAAACTTTGCTCTCACGAATCCGCTCCTTTTTCATGCAAATCCACCAATAATTTTCCAATTACGCTCTTGTGTAAGACTTTATCTATATCTCTGCATTCAGAGTATGTAGTATAGATACCCGCATAACAGATAAAGCTATGGTGTAACCTTATTGGATTTGTTCATTTAGACCTACCCCTATCTATACATCGTGATATGTTCGTACGTTTACTAATGCTACTACTGATATCTATGTTATATTATGTTTATTCTGTGACTACTTTCTGCAGGTACATGTAATATCATTACGTTATGGTTAGATAAATCACTTCTGTAGCTACTTCCCTTTTAAACAAACAACTACACACATAGCCCAGTTATGTATAGGATAATAAAATTTATATGCAAACAACAATATAAACACATTAGTGATTATAATGAAACATTATATTTACATTTTTGAGTATGTAAAGTATGTAAAGGATTGATATAACTAAATAATCATACATACATGGATTATTAATAAATCACATAATTTAGATAAACAAGGATAAAATCATACCAATAACGATAATAAACAAACATTAATTACATTTTTGAGTAAATAAGGGATTGATATATTTAATATCACAATTTCAAAATTCCAGTAAAAGATCGTTATATATACAAATATGTATACACATAATACCTAAATACGAGGTACGTTCAAAAAGTATCCGATTTTATTTTTCTCGCCAAAACTAATACAGCGTGGGCAAAATCCTTTGGGTTGGAGTTGATGCTACCTTTCCTGCGCACAGACAAGAGTTTTCGCGCCGATAGGCCGCGTCAGTAGTTGGCTGTTATGACTAGAGTGCAGACGTGTAGAGCGCACAGTCCAGCCTGTCGTGTGCGATTTCTATGCAGAGTTGGTTCTGCTGCCCTGCCAGTACTTTACTCTTTTACTCTTTTACCGATAAAATAAGTACTAGGCTACCCAAAGAATAAGTCCCGGGATCGATTTGCTCGACCAAAAGGCGGTGCTCCAGCATGGCCGCAG
>NW_021834226.1:30000-37500 GCF_006345805.1 Octopus sinensis
TTAGTTTGGCCAAACAACACAAAGGTTTTGCATGGCTTGGTGTAAGTGGAATTAGAAAGATGCGAATAACGTTGTCTTCCCTTAAGGTACTAAAAGTTGGAAGCAAAGGAAATGAAATGAAAACGTTTTTGACTGAGAAACTGAAGACCGAGTCGCGGTCATGTAATGCAAGCTGTTACGGTTGGTTTCTATGATAGTAATGATGATAATGACAATGATGATGATAATGATGATGACAGTAATGATGATGATGAGCCTGTTAGCTATAGAGTATTGTACAACCATCACCCAATAGTGTGACACAACACATACTAAAGGTATTTTTTTAATTTAAGAGATGAGGAATTATGTACGTTATTTACATTCGACGGATATTTCTCCTCATCTTGTTTGTTGTTAACACAACGTTTCGGCTGATATACCCTCAAGCCTTCATCAGGTGTCTTGGGGAAATGTCGAACCTAGGTTCTCATTCCTAAGGTAATTTTTTTATTTAAGAGATGAGGAATTATGTACATAATTTACATTGTTTACATTATTTATATTCGATGGATATTTGTCCTCATCTTGTTTGTTGTTAACACAACGTTTCGGCTGAAATACACTCCAGCCTTCATCAGGTGTCTTGGGTAAATTTTAAACCTGGGTTCTGATTCCTAAGCTAAAAAAAGGTCACACACATGTTCTGCACACACACACACACACACTTTCACACATGCATATATACACATTTGTGTGTGAGTGTGTGTGCTTGTGAGTGTATATATACATGTGTATATATATATATATATATATATATATATATATATATATATATATATATATATATATATATATATAGATATATGTATATATAAATATGTTATATATGTATTTACGAGGGGGTGTTAAAAAGTTTCTGGCTTTCAGTAAAAGAAAATACAGGAAACTCAGTTAATTATGATTTTATCCAACATATTCCCTTCTCAGACTCATACACTTATTGCAGTTTTTCTAAGCTCTGTAAAAGAAGTCAGAATGTTGGGCCTCTACCCATGCCTTTCGCTCGGGAACCTAAAAGTAACGAACGTTTCCGCACCCCTTGTATACATACATACACGCACACTCGTACGCACACTTGCATTCATACACATATTACATACATAGAGAGCAAATTTTGTGCCAAAATAATTTGAAATTAATACGGATATTGATTAGCGCCATTTCGTCCATTTTTACGTTTTGTGTTTAAATCCCGTCGAGGCCGACTTTGCCTTTCATCTTTTCGGAGTCGATAAATAAATACCAATTTAGAACTGGAGTAGATGTAATCGACTTAGCCCCTCCTCTGACAATTACTGGCCTTGTGCCAAAATTTAAACCCAAAATGAATATAATGAATGAGTTTTCAGCTCACAAGAGACAAGCATGAAAAGTGAGTCGAGGTTTCAAGTCTGTTTCATTCTTTATTTTCTCCGATGCAATATTCTCATTTTTAATTTTGCTTCATCATCCATTATTGCATCATCAGCAACTTTTTACATATGTCAAGATCAAGTCAGAGTGGGTGGGAAGCGTATGTTATGTCTTCAGATTAGTATTTACGGCAGGAAATACCATTTTAGGGCAGAGATTTATTTGCTGAAGGTACTGCCGTACTCCGTTTGTAGAATATATGATTTGACATGTCATTGGGTGGTGAAGCAGCTTTCAAGACTGTTCGGGGACAACCATCGATGTAGGAGACAAAACTCCCACACAACAGCATGGGCTTTGTTGAATCATATACTGTGACTCTGAGCCAGATGTTTTTACCAACCTCACTGTTCGAGCAGGCTGCACTACTCGTCTTCTCTCTTAAGCTTGATGTAATGGCTTGCTTTGCCAGTGACCTCCGATAATTCTTTGGCGACGTCTTTTCTATCCTTCCCAGCATGCCCTAGACTGCCGAGCATCACGTCAAACCTAGTTTGTACAAATCCTTTAACACCTACCTCTACAGGAAGGTATATTGCCTCCCATCTACTGCTTTCATCTAATTCAAATTTCTTTATTACTCATAAGGGTTAACACAGATGGGGACAATACAACATGATTTGGGGTCATGTGAATGAAATGGAATTATTTACAATGAAATCGAATGAATTACAAGAACACACGAACAAAAAGGGACATATGAAGTTAAAAAAACAGGATAGCCGACCCCACGAGCCCTGTTATTTTGACTGAAACCTGTTGGCAAGTGATCATGGCGCGTTCATGCAAGGTCCTTCACACCTAGCATCCGTGCAACACGCACCCATCTCTTTTTGAATACAGACTGTGGCAGACACCTAATTCAACCGCCACACTGTATGATTTGTCTTTTCTGAGTATTAAGGAAAAGCGATGTCAAATTACTAAGAAGAACCGAACCTCTAACCTAGAGCTAAACACAAACTTCTGGGAGTTAACAAATTGGCATTTTGCAGTCATCGCTCTCTGAGTATCATGATGAAGTTAAACAACAACCTCAGCTGTGAAATAATCAATAGCTGTTCTTCAGTTGATTAGGTGTTCATAACTACTTTGCGTTCAGAGCAGTAATTATTAATTGTGTTTAAAGAAATACATAATTAACTTATAAAAGAGCAGCCTTGTGTTTGTCCTCTCTTGCATCTCTTGTAAATAACTACACCGAGAAAGTAACATGAAATATTTTTATGTGACATCTGTTTGCATTTCATATGACTTCGAAACGATCATGCAAAGGAATACCTATGCAAATGCTCGACTGGCTAGAAAGAGCAACCTTAAACCACATTCAAACAACAGGGGGGTATCATTCGAAAGCTGCAACAATGCGAGGAAATGCATTGTGACCAGTGGTATATAACAACATCCGATACTACTACTACTACTACTACTACTACTACTACCACTACTACTACTACTACTACTACTACTACTACTACTACCACCACCACCACCACCACCACTACTACTACTACTACTACTACTACTACTACTACTACTACTACTACTACTACTACTACTACTACTATAACTACTACTACTACTACTACTACTAAGGCGGCGAGCTGGCAGAATCTCTAGCGCGCCCCCGGCAAAATACTTTGCTGCGTTCTGATTTCAAATTCCGCCGTGGTCGGCTTTACATCCTTTCGGGGTCGATAAAGTAAGTACCGGTTACACACTAGGATCAATGTAATCGACTAGTCTCTTTGCCTTTCATCCTTTCGGAGTCGATAGATGAAATAAGTAGCAGTTACGCACCGGGGTCGATATAATCGACTAGCTCCTATCCCCCCCAAATTTCGAAGGCCTTGTGCTTAGAGTATAAATAATAATAATAATAATGATAATAATGATAATAATAATAATAATAATAATAATAATAATAATGATGATGATGATGATGATGATGATGATGATGATGATGATAATAATAATAATAATAACAATAATAATAATAATAATAATAATAATATAATAATAATAATATAATAATAATAGCTGTTGTTGTTGTTGCTGTTGCTGTAGCTGTTTTTTATGGTTAGGAGATTCCTGATTGGACAGATCTATGATCAAATGAATTCCAGTATTAGTCGTACCCTATTTTTTTAGAGGTATTTAGGGTTACACTATCTAATGTCCTTTTCCAGTTACTTCCACAAGTTCCGTACGGTGAGGACTGAGGGAGATGTGGTTATTATTTTTCGGCAGACCGATCCTCCAGTTAGAAATTACCCCGCCGAATCTTATGTCACGATACTCGCTTGCCAGTCTTGTGAAATGATGTTTTATAAACTGAACTTAAATTCGTCATATTTTAAAATCCAAAAGCGTTTGTGAGTATAATACACTATACGTATTTAGGTATGACGAGGACTGAAATTATCTTCAGTTTTGGCCAAGGAATAAACTGTTTGGCGTAAATGAAATGGTATAATTATAAGTCAGGATGAATCGGACACAGGTTTTAGTCTTTGATCGCCCCGAATCTCATCGATTGCTCTAGAGTATTCACTTCGTTCTTGCAACAATAGTGTGAAATATTAGTTTCTTTTTGATTTGACAAGGATGAAATGAAATGAAAAGTTTCAAATGTTAAGAAAATGTATTAACAATTAAATGAAGAGAATTAACTCTTATCATTTTATGATATATTGTTGTTGGAGAATATAAGGAAATCTAAAGGAGAAAATTATTAATCTCAGACAGAACTGAAGCAGCGTTAAATATCGAGTGGACTGTATATTGTATATAGAATAAGTTTAATAGCAAGATTAAATGTGATAATCAGATGAATAGGTTTAATTTGACTCAGAACCCACGTATGCGCAAAGTTATATAATATTTAGTTTGGTTTGAGACTTAGTAAGTCTCTATATCTTAACTGAGAACTACAATCAGTCAGTTTTGTCACAGAAGTTCAGCAATATGGAATTGTAACAAGGTTTAGATAATCCGGTTATATATTTAGAGTCGTGAATTTATTTAAACCTTTGAACGCGGAAACCTTTGAACGCATTAAAACTGCGGGAAGCATTTTTACCCAACGGCTTTGCAAAAATATCTCCTTATGCTGCAAGAAGTAGAGACACACATGTGACACATTTTACGAAAGACAAATTTTAAAATTTTCTTAATTTTTTTCACATATTTCATCAAATATCTCTTTACAGAGAAAGGAGCAAATATTTTTCGTGGGGGTTATAAAAACTATGCCTACAGGAGATAGTGAAAAAAATATTGCAGAAGCAGAGAATATCTATTCTATTTTTTGATTGATAATTAACACCATTACGGGAAAGGCCATGAGATTTAATTACGGAACCAAAGGGCTGACAAAATTGTTCTTATATCTTATACTATTATGGGAGCACAGACATGGTTTTCAGTCTCAAAACTAAAAAAACAGAAAATGCAATCTTCATCACAGAATATATATTTCAACGATGGTTCAATTCCAGTGACAGATGGCCTAGGATACCTACATGAAAAGAGGGGTTTGTAGTATAGTCAGCCGTCTTTCGTGAGTGAATATGGTTTCGTAACATGCGCCATACTTTTGCTCATTGTTTTAGTTGTGTATGCAATCGTGGGCGGAGATGAACACCCTCTCTACTCGATTCATTTTTCACTCTTCACCATGCCGTATATCCAAGACGTATCTAATAACTGGAGGAATTGAGATAGTTGCACCGATTCTCTGCTGATACTCATTTTGAGAAGGTTGGAGCAAGGTGACATGAAGTGATTTGCTCAAGGACACAACATATCCCTAGGTTCAGGAATTAATGTCACGACCGTAACACCTGGCCATGCGGTGGGGTTGAGATAATCTCGAAATATGTTTAGAGAATAATTTATTTTGACAAAATCTGGATATAATTTATGCCACACATAAGCTTTTTCTGTCATAAAATTAAGCCCACATGTAAGCGTTTTCTATCCTAAAACTGAATAAAATCATAACCCCCACCTTTAAATACAACATAATTAACTATGTTGAAGTTGCCCAGCGAGGTCTTTTAAGATGTCATCGACGCCATCATGGGAGAAATTTTTCCATTATATATTTTGTGAAGTACAAACAAATATTAAAAATAACATTCGACGTCTTAAATGATAAATTGTAAAGGACAGTGCAGATTGTGTTCTCCTCTGCGACTTATTTTAGTTTTAAAAAGAGAGAATACCTAATTTGAATCAAATACCTGGTGTTTGATTTGTTAGCTTTCTACGCAGCATAATTGCATATATACGATTAATTAGTAATTAAGGTGTTTATAATGCTCTCTTTGTAATAAAGAATTTTTTTTAGCTATGACGTACTCGTTCTACACGTTAGGATTTAGCAATGTAATCCAACTCAAATGATGCGTCATTTTTTAAAAAAAGGTCGGACGTATTGAGTAACGTAATCTGCTGTAAACAATGGAAGGGAAAGACAAGAATCAAAGGGAACCTCTGATTGCATGTGTGCTCTTTCTAGCTTTCCGCTCGATGCTTACATGTTCCGCCGATACACACTGGCAAAATATAAATATATACGTGCATAAATACACACCTCCTTTTTTTCTCTCCTTGTTTCTCTCCTTGTTTTTTCTGTGTCCCTTTCTGTAGAAGAGCGTAGGCTCGAAACGTAAAAGACTTTTTCTATTCCTGAGCGTTATACTAATATATCTGTTTGTTTTGTACACCACCTGTCTTCGTCTTTTGTTTTTTTTCGTAAACTCTCTCCTTTTATATATATATATATATATATATATATATATATATATATATATATATATATATATATATATACCTACAATGGTACATACATGCAAGCGCGCATGTTACTCAAGATCAGAGCAACTCCACTGAATAGCTGATGAATTATGAAATCCACATGATGGAAGTAGAATATGTAAATTATATCACAGTTTCTCCAGGTCGAGTGGTTAGGTCTCTATTGAGAGGTCACAGCTTCAGCAACGCAGAAATGTCAATAGAATGTCGCAGGAGAAAATCACACGTTGGATTCTTGAAGTCGAGCCAGCTGGCAGAAGACCTTGAAGTTGACCACGAACGAGATGTTTGGATAGTATCCCTAATATCAGTTGGTCATATTTGGTAATCCAACCGGATAGTTTAATGACGGTTGCTTCTGACAAGACCCTGTAGAGGAAGTGTTTGTGGACACTATCCCCACGATCCTCCAAGAAATAGTAAGTGGAGAAGACGGATGGGTAAAAGGATATCAGAGGTGTATGGAAGGTTAACGTGATCAGCAGCTATGGAAAAATTGTCATGAAGGTATTACCTTCTATTGCAGTGTCAGCTTGTTGTTAAAACAATATGCAAGAGAATTGATAAGAAAGAATGGTGTAAGAAAAATAAAGGGATGAGCTGTCAAACTTGGTTGCTTTTGCAAGAGGGATTGAAAAATAAACTAGAGGACGCAAGCTGGATATAGACAATTATTGCTAAAACCCTATTCATAATGTTGACCTAAGAAAATGGAAGAAAAGTGTCAATACAATACGTACTATAATAACTATATTAACAAGGAAAGAACATAAGGTGTTTGTAAAATCGGTGTGCGAAGATGCGTGCGAAAAATTCATTCACATGGTCCTTAGAGTAAGAACGGAGATAGAAATTGTCCAAATGAATGCATACAATTATTGACAAGACCAATGCTTAATAGAAAACTTGCAATTCTAGTATTGCAAACATTATTTCTGCTGCAAGACCTTTCAATATTGTTTGCAATACTAGAATTCTTTCGGGCGAGCAAGTTGGTAGATTTGAAAAATTATAAAGAATAAAAGAACTTCCATTTGGTTCGGCGGATATAGACAAAATGATGGGGAAATATGCTATGTCGTTTAATATATGGATTCATAAGCTGCTTTTTCATTGGCTGATATAGCAAAACAATTCCATAAGATCAACTGCTTTGACTAATTGGAACCGGTGCTAATCATAAAATTGATGTATCCTAAAGGTGTCTATTTTCCAAAGTTT
>NW_021834226.1:42500-57500 GCF_006345805.1 Octopus sinensis
CGACTAGCATCCTCCTCCAAAATTTCGGGCCTTGTGGCTAGAGAAGAAAAGGATATATGGATAGCCGCAAAACCTCCCATCATACCAAACACCAAGCGTTAAGTGTCAATAGATCATATGCTTATATAGGCACAGACGTGGTCATGTGGCAAGACGTTGGCTTCTCATGTGCATGGTGTCGGAATTAGTCTCAATGTGTGGCATTATAGCCCTGGGCCAGCCAAAGTCAGAATTTTATGAGTGAATTTTGATAGTGGGAAAGTGAAAGCAGTCTGTCGTGTGTATAGGTACATAGATACATAATATATACATACGTACATACACATATATAAACATATATGCATGCGTATATATGAGCGAAAACACCTAAAGCTCCATGAGGCTACGGCAGGGTGGTGGTGGCGAACCCTGCTGTACTCTTTCACCATAACTTTCTTTCTTTCTTTCTTTCTTCCTATTTCTGTTGTACCTGTATTTCAAAGGGCCAGCCTTGTCACATTCTGTGTGACGCTGAATCTCCCCGAGAACTACGTTAAGGGTACACGCTTGCACGTTAATTTCACGAGCAGGCTGTTCTGTTCATCGGATCAACTGGAACCCTCGTCGTCGTCGAAACCGACGGAGTGCCACCACGTGTATATGTGCGTGTGTGTGTATCTTTGTGTTTGTCCTTATAATCGCTTGACAACCGGTCCATTAGCACTTCGGAAAAAAGACCTATAGAATAAGTGCCAGGCTTAAGAGAAAAAGTACTGGGGTTGATTCGTTCGACAAAAACCCCTTCAAGGTGATGCTCCTGTATGACTGCCGTCCAATGATTGAAACAAGTAAAAGATAAAAAAATGATTTCAGTTTTTATTCTTTTACATCTTAAACTTATGAATTAAAACACCGATGATTTACTAATTTAAAGAGGCAAAAGTGGTATAGAGAATAATGGGTCGATAAATAATATGCAAGTCCTCATTGGACTAGAGCCTTCTTTTTCTATCGCTCTTTATTTCTGTTTAGAAGAAATCGCCTAATTTCGGCTCCGGTTAGGTATGCCCTTCAGAAGGTCTGCAACACGATGTTTAAAAACACACCGTATATTACAACGATGCATTTACAACTCTATTAAGGAAATGAAAGCCCAAGGAAATGCATATAGTCACACATTCACTGTCCGATGACGTGTGCAGTAGGGTTATTTATACTGTATTTATAAATAATTTACAAATTGCATTTACGAATTGCTTTCATTGTGTGACATCCTAAATTAATTACCAAATACAGAAACATATGTAACAGATGAAGACGCTTTGTTTTCTGTAATTAATATATATATATATATATATATATATATATATATATATATATATATATATATATATATATATATATATAGGGGTAAAATATGAAAAATCAACGAACATGCACATTGCAAATAGAAAAAGGCTATTTATGACAGGTAACGACAAATATATACATTTAGATTGACTGAGGTAGTAATACGAGTCATAAAAGTCATTATTATGAGATGATTATAAGATGATAATATCATCTTATAATCTAAATGTATATATTTGTCGTTACCTGTCATAAATAGCCTTTTTCTATTTGCAATGTGCATTTTCGTTGATTTTTCATATTTTACCCTTACATTTCCACGTGTATTTTATATTTTCTTTTCGTAACATATTTCTACTATATATATATATATATATATATATATATTATATATATGTACACACACACACACTTACACACACGCACATTCCAGTAGCATAGTTTTCTTGAACCATTGCCCGATATATCTAAATTTTCTTTTCTTTTATTCTTTTACTTGTTTCAGTCATTTGACTGCGGCCATGCTGGAGCACCGCCTTTAGTCGAGCAAATCGACCCCGGGACTTATTCTTTGTAAGCCCAGTACTTATTCTACCAGCATCGGTTGTCAAGCAATGTTACGGGGACAAACACACACACACACACACACATATATATATATATATATATATATATATATATATATAATATATATACATATATACGACAGGCTTCTTTCAGTTTCCGTCTACCAAATCCACTCACAAGGCATTGGTCGGCCCGGGGCTATAGCAGAAGACACTGCCCAAGATGCCACGCAGTGGGACTGAACCCGCATCCAAGTGGTTTGTTAGCAAGCTACTTACCACACAGCCACTCCTGCGCCTAAATGTCTTTTAATTTTTTTAAAACCAAAACAATGCGAGACATAAAGCCTTAATAATATAGTTCGATAATTAGTATATTCACGCATGTAAACATACAAGCGCTGGTATGGCTCTGGTATGAAATTCTTTTCCCAACCACATGGTTTCAGGTTCAGTTCCATTGCGTGGCAACTTGTACATTTGTCTTCTATAATAGCAAAGCAACGCTTCTTCAGTAGATTTGGTAGAGGAAACTGAAAGAAGTTCGTCGGATATATATATATATAATATATATATATATATAGAACAATCTTACTTAGAAAGGGATGCGTGCGTTCTGTCATATAATAAATAATAAATAAATAAAAAAAATATATGCATATATACATACATATATGTACGTACCTACCTCTACATGTATATATACATGCATATATGGGTACAGGACACCAAAAAAAGTCGAACACAATGAGAAACGAAAACATAAACACAAAACCAAGGAAATGGACATTTTTAAAAAACAACGAAAAAAAGAGTACAGGACATACAAAACAAGGAAAATTTCCCTTCTGCAGTCGCCTTAATTTCATCTACTCCACGTTTCGACGGTCATATATATATATAATATATATATATATATATATATATATATATGTATAAGGAGAATTCATAAAAAACAAACAAACCAAAAGACGAAGACAGGTGGTGTAGACAACAAAAAGATGTATTAGTTTAACGCTCAGGAAGTGAAAATGTATTTAACGTTTCGAGCCTACGCTCTTCCACAGAAAGGAACACTGAACAAAGCAAGGAAAGAAAATAAAGAGTGAAAATATATAATGTGTAGTGGTTAGCGATCTATCATGGTGAATATATATATATATATATAGACATCTTTCTATAAAAATCTATAGGCATGCAGGCGTATATATATATATATGCATTCTCTCTATAATGTATAATATATATATATATATATATATAGTATAAATATATAATGTGTGTATATATATATATATATACATATACGCGCACACATACATATATACATATTTACATATACATATACATTTATATATATATGTACATATATATATATATATATATATATATATATATATATATATATATATATATATATATATATATTATATATATATATATATGGATATATATATATGTAAACATATATGTATTTATACATATGTATATATATATGTATACATATAAAAACACATAGAGATTTATATATCGTATACAGACTTGTATTACCTATATTTTTTTTGATGAAATTATCAGAATCCTAGTTGCGATTGACTGACTTCTCTTTGCGGACCAGAAAAGACGTAGCCATTCATACATGGTTTGCTAATAAAAGAGAACAAACATCCATACAACGCCGAAGCGTAGAATCAACTGTCAGTCAGCCATGTTTTTCCGACGCGTCTTTCCAACGCTTCCACGTCTCGTCAAAAGAAGGAAAGCCGATCTTTTCTGCAATATAAATTATTTGTTTTTAAAATTGCTTTTAGGTATGGAGTTTCACACGAACATCGGACACACTTGATTGAAGTTTGAACGATCGTTTTGGAAGAGCTCATTACTAAGAGGAAATTTCAGCCGGTTGTTGACACGAAACTCAAAACTGACCAGACATCTTGGATGAAAAGGTTTGACTACGAAGTCAAACGGAAACCCCAAATTAGAATCAGAAATCAAGACGTTCTACACAATATGTTACTCCAATTATAAAGCTGTAATTTGTCGATAAACACACATCGCTGGGTAAAGATATTGGAAATCATTGTAAGTCGTCATTGTAAAATCGATCGTGGACAACACACGGACACATACATATACAGGTTCACACACACAAACACATCGATAAAAGCCACCCACGGTGTTTATTTCAGCGGCGTAGGAAGAGCAATAATTATCAATGTGCTATTATTGTTCGCGTGCTGCAAGAGAAGTAGAGAAAACTTTTCTTTATGACTGAATAAATTTTCGGTTGAATGTATCCAACACAATGAAAGCATTAACCAATTTCAGGCAGATTGTTGCAGATTGTTTCGAGAAAATCAAATAATTTTTGAATACAAATGAAAGCAAGAAATTAATGATTCCTAGACAAAAAGAAAAGAAAGAAAAACAAACAAAAAACAAAATCAAAAGCAAAACAAAAATAAAACTGAATCAAAAATCTAAATATAAATGCTGCAACAGATTATCTGAGAATTCACTGTTAACTGACACCAGCCGAAAGGAGATCAGGCTTGGCTGAGTGGTTAAGAAGCTCGCTTTGAAATCAAGTGGCTTCAGGTTCAGACTAATTGCTTGTGAGCGAAATTTTGTAGACAGAAACTGTATGGAAGCCCGTCATTTATACATACATACATATATATATATATATAACGAGGGAGATAAATTGAATATTGATTTAATTAATATCAATTTAAAACCAGTTGCCTAGCATATCTGAAAAATTAGAAAAAAATTCAATACATGTGACGAGTCTGCGGACGAAAAAATTACGTAAGTAATTTATCGGTAATAGAGGAATCTGGTCTACGATTAATTCTTGATTTTTTATATATATTTTCATCTGTCTTGCCCGCTTGTGTTCTGGTGTTTACTGAACTTCTCTAGAGAACATTCTTTTCTTTGTAGTTAGACCGCATGTGATCTAACATATTGATTATTCACCTAGTGGTTATCCCTAAATATACATATATACGTATATATATATATATACGTATATATATATATATATATATATATATATATATAATATATATATATATATATATATATATATATATACATATATATATATATATACATATATATTATTTAAATTTTATTTGTTAGGGAATAAAAATTCCGGCATAACAGAGGTTCAAATTATTTTCAATGAAGAATTAAAATTAAATTAATATATATATATATATGAGTGTGTGTCTGCATATATACTAACACCACGCACGACAACCGATGTTCGTTTGTTACGTGCATTTTGCATCAAAAGGTAATATGAGTTTCTCTCATGGCATCTACCGCAGTAAAGTTTGTTCTATCAGAACTCTCACGTGGAATAAATATTACCAAGTGGTTATAAATATTACTTCTCAACAAGGCGGCGAGCTGGCAGAAACGTTAGCACACCGGGCGAAATGCGTAGCAGTATTTCGTCTGTCGTTACGTTGTGAGTTCAAATTGTGAGGTCGACTTTACCTTTCATCATTTCGGGGTCGATAAATTAAGTACCAGTTACGCACTGGGGTCGATGTAATCGACTTAATCCGTTTGTCTATCCTTGTTTGTCCCCTCTGTGTTTAGCCCCTTGTGGGTAATAAAGAAATAGGTATTTGGTCTGCCGCTACGTTCTGAGTTCAAATTCCGCCGAGGTCGACTTTGCCTTCCATCCTTTCGGGGTCGATTAAATAAGTACCAGTTACGCACTGGGGTCGATGTAATCGACTTAATCTGTTTGTCTGTCCTTGTCTGTCCCTTCTGTGTTTAGCCCCTTGTGGGTAGTAAAGAAATAAATATTACTTCTCAATATGAATTCAGAACGTAAAGATCGAGGAAACATGCCGCTCAGGATTCTTTTGTCCGATGCACTAACACATCTGTCAGCCACCACCTTTAATAATTCTTTGTAATTCTGGCACAAGGCCAACAATTCTGTGGGGGAATGGAGCAGACTGGTTACATCGCCCTCAGTACTTGACTGCTATTTATTTTATAGATTCTGAAAGGACGAAAGATAAAGTCCATCTCGGTATCACATGAACTCAGAACGTAAAGATAATAAGTTAAAATGTCTTGTGAATAAAGTTTCCTATCATCTGTACCACTTACAAAGACATAGGGGGAGGCACATGGACTAGTGGTTAGAGCAGCGGACTCGCGGTCGAGGGATCGCGGGTTCGAATCTCAGATCGAGCTATGTGTGTGTTTATGAGCGAAACACCTAAGCTCCAAGCGGATCCGGCAGAAGGTAATGGCGAACTTCTGCTGACTCTTTCGCCACAACGTTCTCTCATTCTTTCCTCCTGCATCTTGCAGTTCACCTGCGACGGACCGGCGTCCTGTCCAGGTGGGGAACCAATACGTCAAGGAAACCGGGAAACTGGCCCTTATGAGCCAGGCGTGGCTCGAGAAGGAACACACTTACTAAGACATAAACCACGTTAACTTAAGTACACAGAAAACTTCAAATAATTCCTGTTAACTTCTGACTATAACACAGTTATACAGAAATGTGGACAGCCTCTATATACTGTTGTGTAGATTGCATCTTGTGTTATATATATTACTAACAATGACACCTAAAAGCTCCACGAGGCTGCGGCAGGGGATGGTGGTGATCCCTGCTGTACTCTTTCACCACAACTTTCTCTCACTCTTACTTCCTGTTTCTGTTGTACCTGTATTTCAAAGGGCCGGCCTTGTCACTCTCTGTGCCACTCTGAATATCCCCGAGAACTACGTTAAGGGTACACGTGTCTGTGGAGTGCTCAGCCACTTACACGTTAATTTCACGAGCAGGCTGTTCCGTTGATTCGGATCAATCTGAACCCTCGTCGTCGTAACCGACGGAGTGCTTAAAAAAAAAAAAAAAACTAACAATGGTATGCTGTAAGCTAGCGGTTAAGGTTAACTAGGTTTGTCTGTTCATATAATATGGATCTCTTGTTTTATTTTGCCCGATTCAATCAATTTTAATGATGACCAAAAGCTTGTAATTATATTAAATTTAAAAGACTAATTCACTTTATTTTCGCAATGATCAGAGTCAGAACGAATTAGTGTAAGTCAAAAGCCACTCTAACATGTATGTATGTATGTGTAATGACGAGCGAATTAGGCAAGTCGATTTACACAAAATATCAAATACATTTATTAGAAAAAAATATACATGTGCATGGATATAAAATTGTCCGACTTACAGAATATAAATGATATCAGGAGTTACATTTACTCATCTACCGGCTCGCTGATCGTGCTAGAAATAGTAACCATGAGGTCGACTTTGCCTTTCATCCTTTCGGGGTCGATAAATTAAGTACCAGTTACGCACTGGGGTCGATGTAATCGACTTAATACCTATGTCTGTCCTTGTTTGTCCTCTCTATGTGTAGCCCCTTGTGGGCAGTAAAGAAATAAGAAATAGTAACCAGGACATATCTAATCCCATACTACCGTATTAAATGTATAAAGACAGACTGGATAATTAATCCCATTAGTTCAAATGTACGGTGTGATGGTCGTTAAGGCTGGAACGCCTCCTATCCTAGGCTATATAGGGTTAATAGTAGTAAAGTTCCTTCTTGAGTCATATAGACTGATAGGGCCGGTTTAACCAGTTTCCATGGCGTATATATTAACCCCCTGGATGGGACGCCAGCCCATCGCAGCGTTACTCACTTTTGCCAGCTGAGTGGACTGGAGCAATGTGAAATGAAGTGTTTTGCTCAAGAACACAACGCATCACCCGATCCAGGAAGCGAAACCACAATCTTACAATCACGATCCAGCACCGTAATATAGGGTTAAGCAATTACATTTTTACTTGGTGGTTCTGGAGAAAGAGGTCGTAGCTATGACATTTGCATGTGGTCCCAGGCAGGTGAGATAAATGCCATTAATGTTCCTCTTGATCTTCTGTAAGTCAACGCCTGGGAGGAAGCTATTAGCAAGGAAGGAATTCTAGAGAGAGAGTGTGCTGAGAAGAAAGGAACGGGCGTAGTGATTAGGGTAGAGCTTGGGGTGGTAATGGACACATCAAGTGTGAAGAGTGGAGAGATAAATCGGGTGGCAATACACCACTGAGATTAATTACTTAGAAATATGAATCGATAGTGTTAGGGTTGGTGTTAACCTTTCTGATATAATGAAGTTTACCAAACTAATTATAAATAATTATGAGGCAAGGGAAAGAGAACATTAGCTCAATGACTAATATTATTTTAATAATTATGTTGTGAGAATTAATATAATAGTTTTGCCGATAACGGGACATACAGCTCTGGACATATAGAGTGGTCCAAAAGACATGCACCGAGTAAGTACAATACGCTTCAGAATTGGCAGAAATACTTGAATTTTGCTAAAATTGAAAAAAAAAAAAAATTATGGATACAAAGGTACTTGTGCATGAACAAAATGAATAATAATAATAATAATAATAATAATAATAATAATACTAATAATAATAAAAAATAATTATAATAATGATAATAATAATAATGATGATGATGATGATGATAATAAAAAAATAATAATAACAAAAATAATAATAAAAATAATAATAATAATAATAATACTAATAATAATAATAATAAAAAATAATTATAATAATGATAATAATAATAATGATGATGATGATGATGATAATAAAAAAATAATAATAACAATAATAATAATAATAATAATAATAATAATAATAATACTAATAATAATAATAATAAAAAATAATTATAATAATGATAATAATAATAATGATGATGATGATGATGATAATAAAAAAATAATAATAACAAAAATAATAATAATAATAATAATAATAATAATAATAATACTAATAATAATAATAATTAAAAAATAATTATAATAATGATAATATATAGATGATGATGATGATGATAATAAAAAATAATAATAACAAAAATAATAATAATATAATAATAATAATAATAATACTAATAATAATAATAAAAAATAATTATAATAATGATAATAATAATAATGATGATGATGATGATGATAATAAAAAAATAATAATAACAAAAATAATAATAAAAATAATAATAATAATACTAATAATAATAATAATAAAAAATAATTATAATAATGATAATAATAATGATGATGATGATGATGATGATAATAAAAAAATAATAATAACAAAAATAATAATAAAAATAATAATAATAATAATAATAATAGGAGAGTATTGTAGTTCGCTTGAAGCATTGTATATTGTTTGTAAAGAATAAAAAGTTTTGAATGGTACAACAATGCACTATAATACCTATTGTAATTTAGTTATTCATAGTCTGATATGATATTTCGGAATTATATTCCTTCTTCAGATATTCTTAGATGGATTCTTAGAGGAACATAACAGCGACTCCATCTAAGAATATTCGAAGAAGGAATATAATACCGAAATATCATATCAGACTATGGATGACTAAATTACAACAGGTAAATAGCCCATTGTATATATCATAGTGCATTGTTGTACCATTCAAAACCTTTTATTCTTTATAATAATAATAATAATAATAATAATAATAATAATAATAATAATAATAATAACAATAACAATAATAAAGGTTTCAAATTTTGCCACAAGGGCAGCCATTTTGGGGGTGGGGACAAGTCGATTATATCGATCTCAGTGTGTAACTGGCACTTAATTTATCGACCCCAAAAGGATGAAAGGAAAAGTCGACCTCGGCGGAATTTGAACTCAGAACGTAAAGGCGGACTAAATGCCACTAAGAAATTTGCTCGGCATGCTAACGAATCGCCCAGTTGGTCGCCTTAGCAATAATAATAGTCATTTCTACTATAGGCACAAGGCCTGAAAATTGTAGGAGGAGGAGGAGGAGGCGGATAGTCAATTACATCGACCCCAGTATATCACTAGTGCTCAATTTATCGAGCCTGAACGGATGAAATGCGGAATTTGGACTCAGAACGCAGCGACGGGCGAAATACTGCTAAGTATTTTGTCAAGCCTGCCAACGATTCTGCCAGCTCACCGCTTAACTACTACTACTACTACCACTACTACTACTACTACTACTACTACTACTACTACTACTACTACTACTACTACTACTACCGATAATATTGTAATATAAATAAAATACCAAATGTCTTGGTGTGTGACTTTTGACCCATCCTGTACTTCATATATCGATCCAGTACTTCAAAGGTACTTGATATTATTCTGTGAATGGGGAAACTTACGTTCAACCTTGGCTGTACTAAATTTGAGTTAAAAACTTAACAATCTTAAAATCACTTCTACAAGGCAGCTAATCCAATGATTTAACGATTCTGCAGGCAATCTACTGAATTTTTGAAATCAATATTTATGAGTAAATATTACTTCAGTTTTGTCTCTGTTTCAACTTGGTATCTTTGTGTTCTTTTTATAATTGTAGGTCATTAATTCGATATTTTGTGAATAATCGTCTTCCAAGGAATTTAATGTAGACCGAAAGATCTGGAGATATTCATCTTTGTAGATTAAAAAAATATTATATACTCTTTTACTTGTTTCAGTCATTTGACTGCGGCCACGCTGGAGCACCGCCTTTAGTCGAGAAAATCGACCCCAAGACTTATTCTTTGTAAGCCTAGTACTTATTCTATTGGTTTTTTTTTGCCGAACCGCTAAGTTACGGGGACGTAAACACACCAGCATCGGTTGTCAAGCGTTGGTGGCGGGACAAACACACATATACAAACATACACATACAAACACACACACACACACACACACACACACACACACACACACACACATATATATACATATATACGACGGGCTTCTTTCAGTTTCCGTCTACCAAATCCAATCACAAGGCTTTGGTCGGCCCGAGGCTATAGTAGAAGACGCTTGCCCAAGGTGCCATGCAGTGGGGCTGAACCCGGAACCATGTGGTTGGTAAGCCAGCTACTTACCACACAGCCACTCCTGCGCCTATGAATAATTTTATAGATTAAATCTGGAAATATACTTCTGTCAGAGAATGTAATGTCGATTAGATTATCTGTATTGATGTGTAGCGTCATCTATTCCTAATTAAGTAAACCTTTAATAAAAGCCATTCCAATCACAATCACCTCATCCGCCAGGGAACGTATTTCAGATGAAATGATTAGTGTGTATGAGGGTGCTGAAAAGTTCCTGGTTTTAAGGGTATCATGTAAGGCCTGCTTAGAGGAGGTCTAACCTTCCGAGTTCTTTTAGAAAACCTGAAGGTATAGAAAAGCAGCAATAAGTGTGTGAATCCGAGAGGGGAGTATGTTGAATCCAAATCATAATTGATCCTCTTGTATTTTCTTTTACCCAAAGCCAGAAACTTTTTAGCACCCCTCGTGTGTGTATCTGTCAGGTGTTGCAGATTAAACTATCTGTAGCTATACATCTGCCATGTAGTGTGGTATAGTTTAAGCGTTCTGTAAATATACATGTCAGAGAATGTATTATAAATTAAATGATTTACAAATATTTATCTTTCAGAGCATGCATCGTTTAATATTTGATAGCAGAAAATATCTGAAGACCACGAGGAAGAGCGAACAGCCTTTAACTGCCTATGTAAACCAATCCTTGACCGACAGGGGCAAATATGTAAGTTCTGGTCACAATAGTATCGTGAGGATGACTTTTTTCTTTGACGTTTCTCATCCACCTCAGTGTCTCTGGCCTTCTCAAAATTGCTTGCAATGGTATGGATGTAATTCTGCCACATCTACCTCTGTGTTCAAATCCCTCCCTCTTTTTGTCAAGCAAATCGACCATAGGACTTACTCTTTGTAAGCCTAGTACTTATTCTATCGGGCCCCTTTTGCCGAACCGCTAGATTACGGGGATGTAAACACACCAACATCGGTTGTCAAGCAAACTATTTACCACACAACCACTTCTGAAATTACACACACACACGCACATACATGCTACATACATACATACATACATACATACATACATACATACATACATACATGCCTGGGGGAGATGGTGTTTCAGCTGGTGCTTGAAACGCTCCCAGGTGTTTAGTCTCCCTCTCCTCTCTCTCTCTCTCTCTCTCTCTCTCTCTCATCCCCTTCTCTCTCTCTTGCCTTGGCTGACCTCGCTGTAGAATTCGGCCTTTGGCAATCTGGATTTGTTCGTACGTAAACGTTTACCCATCTAAACTGTCTACACACCAACATGATTTCAATTCTCGAAATGTTGTCCTGTCGGAAGACTTTGTTATTGGTGATGTGTTCCCTGACAAATGTATATTTACAGTTTTAAACTATAATACAGATAAATATTTAGAGATCATATTATAAACGATGCATGCTCTGAAAGATAAATATTTATAAATCATTTCATTTATAATACATTCTCTGTCGTGTATATTTACAGAATGCTTAATCTATACCATGCTACCTGGCAGATGTGTAGCTACAGATAACTTAATCAAATATTAATCTCTCAGGGAATAAAGATCAAATTATCTGTACCAATAGATTTGTCAAGGAAATATGGATTAATTTATCTGTAGGTATGCATTTGTCAAAGAATGTACCATATATCTAGCGATTTGTAAATATACATCTGTCAGGAACATGATGTAGGTGAATTTATCTGTAGGTAAGAATTTTTTAGGAATCGCATCGTTGATTATATGATCTCTAGATATTTATTTCTATTATGGATTAAATCTGTAAATATACATTTTCCAGGTAATGTAAATCAAGTGTGTTGTAAATATTTATCTGATGAAATGATAATCTGTTACGAGATGCATTGTATATTAAAAGCTCTATAGATATTAATCTGTCATGGGATGCATCATTCATTAAATAATCTATAAAGTTAATCTATCAAGGGATGTGTTATAGCTTAAATGTTCTGGAAACATTATTCTGTAAGGAAATGAAGTTTAGACGAACAGAGTTGTAAATGTTACGCCGTCAGGGGAAGCACTGTAGCTGAAACGTGGAGGCGCAATGACCCAGTGGTTAGGGCAGCGGACTCGCGGTCGTAGGATCGCGGTTTCGATTCACACACCGGGCGTTGTGAGTGTTTATTGAGCGAAAACACCTAAAGCTCCACGAGGCTCCGGCAGGGATGGTGGTGATCCCTGCTGTACTCTTTCACCACAGCTTTCTCTCACTCTTACTTCCTGTTTCTGTTGTGCCTGTATTTCAAAGGGCCGGCCTTGTCACTCTCTGTGTCACGCTGAATATCCCCGAGAACTACGTTAAGGGTACACGTGTCTGTGGAGTGCTCAGCCACTTGCACGTTAATTTCACGAGCAGGCCGTTCCGTTGATCGGATGAACCGGAACCCTCGTCGTCGTAACCGACGGAGTGCTTCCATATGTAGCTGAAACGATTAAATTGTTTCTTAAAAAGCTTGGTAGCAGGACATGGCTATATTGTTCAGAAATTCGCTTCGAAAGTAAAGGTTTATGGGTTCGCTACTATAACTACTCGGCGTCTTGAGAAAGCGTCATAGAATCCGGTCTGAGTCCAATGCCTTGTGAGTGAAATTTGATGGCATGGAAACATACAGAGTAACTCATTATAGGGATCGATCATATTCTCGGATGGGAGATTGAATTTCTCGTTCTGTTTAATATTGCAGTGTGTTTGCCTCTTTAGCAGAGTAATATTTGTCGCAAGCATTCGAGGGGTCAGATGTCCTCTGTGTGTGTATGTATGTGTGTGCTTAACAATCTACACATTTCAAGGAGAAATTTTATTGTTAGAGGTATCTATTTAATTTTGGTTTATCATTTATTTCTTGCTTTCACCAGCACATATTCAAAAATTCCAAAATAAAAAAAAATTACTAGTATAACAATTGTGAAAGCAAGAAACAAATGATAAACCAAAATTAAATAGATACCTCTAACAATAAAATTTCTCCTTGAAATGTGTAGATTGTTAAGCACACACATACACCCACACATACACGGAGGACATCTGACCCCTCGAATGCTTGCGACATTCTATGTGGAGGCGTAATGGCCCAGTGGTTAGGGCAGCGGACTCGCGGTCATAGGATCGCGGTTTCGATTCCCAGACCGGGCGTTGTGAGTGTTTATTGAGCGAAAACACCTAAAGCTCCACGAGGCTCCGGCAGAGGATGGTGGTGATTCCTGCTGTACTCTTTCACCCCAACTTTCTCTCACTCTTACTTCTTGTTTCTGTTGTACCTGTATTTCAAGGGGCCGGCCTTGCCACTCTCTGTATCACGCTGAATATCCCCGAGAACTACGTTAAGGGTGCACGTGTCTGTGGAGTGTTCAGCCACTTACACGTTAATTTCACGAGCAGGCTGTTCCGTTGATTCGGATCAACCGGAACCCTCATCGTCGTAACCGACGGAGTGCTTCCCCCAACTAGTAATTTATAATTTTCTTGCATTTTTAAGTATAAGGCGCTTCTTTGAGCATGAAGACACCTTAAACCATGTTTATCAAAATGTAATCTGGTAAGATGGGCTTCTTTTAGTTTCCGTCTACCAAATCCACTCCCAAGGGTTTGTCAGCTTGAAGCTATAGTTGAAGACACTTGCCTAAACTGTCATGTAGGAAAAAAAAAGAAGAAATACATTAGATTCTAGAATCCAAAGAAGTTGATCGCAGTCATTGCGATTGATAATCATCCTCTACACCAAAAAAAACAACAAAAAAAACAACAAGAGAAAAGAAAACCAGTAAATAGAGAATCCCCACCCCCCAAAACTAATAAAAAACTTTTAGAATGATAATACATAAAAAAATATATATGTATTTCACAGACGTACCAAATGAGTACTTACATTGTGTGTATCATACTAGCAAACCCTTAGATCTTTCGCTTGAAGTAAAATCACAGATAAGAAGAGCAACAAAAAACAACTCTAAAACGGAATATAAATAAATGACATCTAACAGAGTTGAATTGGACAGAGAAAGAGAAAATTGTTATAGCCTTCAGCCTTTAAGATCACTATGTAATTACAAGTATTTAAAAGTTACCCTGCAGGAGTTCCTGGTATTAAGTCAGTTAGTGCATAGAATTATATTCAAAG
>NW_021834226.1:62500-71370 GCF_006345805.1 Octopus sinensis
ATACATACATACATACATATATATATATATATATACACACATATATATATATACATATATATATATATACATATATATATACATATATATATATATATACATATATATATACATTATATATTATATATATATATATATCTATACATATATATATACATATATGCCACTGCATGGTATCTTGGGCAAGTGTCTTCTACTAAAGCCTCGGATCGGCCAAAGCCTTGTGGGTGGATTTGTTTGACGGAAACTGAAAGAAGCCCGTCGTATATATGTATATATATATGTATGTCTGTGTGTATTTGTGTGTCTGTGATTGCCTCCCAGTATCGCTTGACACCGATGCTGGTGTGTTTACGTCCTCGTCACATAGCGGTTCGGCAAAAGAGACCGATAGAATAAGTACTAAGCTTAGAAAAAATAAGTCCTGGGATCGAGTTGCCCGACTAAAGGCGGTACTCCAGCATGGCCGCAGTCAAATGATTGAAACAAGTACAAGAGTAAAAGAGAGTATGGATAAATCACATTTATTTTTTTAACAAGTGATGCAAATACTTTTTCCATATATTTAAGAATACGAAATAAATACAAAATTATGTCACACATTACAAATATTTTCGCATAATTTTTTTTCTGAAAGTGTAGTGGGTGTTCTATTCAAAAAATATTTTGTAGCTGCAGAAAAATCATATTAAACTGACCAGGGTTTTGTTTCGCTGTCATTCAGTTTAAGAAACTTCTCGGTATGCTATTTTATCTAAAGACCATGGCAGTGGTCTTTCAGTGCCAATGCGTGGCACGTTGGGCAAATGAAGCGTCGGTGCGTCGCTTAGATTTGGTAGACGGGAACTGAAAGAAGCCTATCGTCACCTTCGAAACGCAGAGTAGATGAAACTACGGCGACTGAAGAAGGGGAATTTCCCTTGTGTTATTTGTCCTGCTGTACTCTATTTTTTTGTTGTTTAAGAAAAATGTCCAGTTCCTTGGTTTTGTGTTTATGTTTTCGTTTCACATTGTGTTCGACGTTTTTTCGGTGCCCTGTACCCATATATGCGTGTATATATACATGTAGAGGTAGGTACATACATATATGTATGTATATATGCATATGTTTTATTTATTAATTTATTATATATGTATATATATATGTGTATATATATATGTATATATATACATACACATATATACATACATATATATATATATATATATATATATATTTATATATGTATTCTTTATTCTTTTATTCTTTTATTTGTTTCAGTCATTTGACTGCAGCCATGCTGGAGCACCGCCTTTAATCGAGCAAATCGACCCCAAGATTTATTCTTTGTAAGCCCAATACTTATTCTATCGGTCTATCTTGCCGAACCGCTAAGTGATAGGGACGTAAACACACCAGCATCGGTTGTCAAGCGATGTTGGGGGGACAAACACAGACACACAAACATATGCATATACATATACGCGTGTGTGCCTTTGTGTCTGTGTTTGTCTCCCACCATCGCTTGACAACCAGTGTTGGTGTTTACGTCCCCGTAACCTAGCTGTTCGGCGAAAAAGATCGATAGAATAAGTGCTAGGCCTAAAAGGAAATGACTGCTGTAGTAGATTCGTTCGACTAGTAGTCTTCAAGCCGGTGCTCCATCTTGGTCGCTGTCTAATGTTTGGAAGAAGTAAAAGATAAAAGATGGCCTTACAAATACAAATACCCTGTTCGGCTAACGTAGGAACAATGTTGATCGTGTATCACTGCTTATATACTTTTTCTTTTACCGGTCTCAGCAGCAGGTCGGGGGCCATGCTAGTGCACAGCCTGTGCAGACCTAGAGAAGATTTTGTAAAGGAGACTGACATTACCCATTCATACAGATCATCCTACCTATCCACGCTACTTGATGTTTATTTATCCAAGAAGGCTGCCGGTTTAGACCGATGCAAGTTGATACCAGCGCTATGACAGTCATAGGAATCAAAGTGCAAAGGACCAGAACATAGTCTGTAAGACATAACGCCTGACCCTCTAAACCCCATGACTAAACCACCCGCTTTCAGCTTTCAGACCTTGTACTAGGTCTGTGTTATTCAATGTGTCGATATTCCCCTTGATAATTTTATGTACTTATGAATATCAGAGAAAAAAAGTCTTGGGTGCTATTTCTGGCATATTGTATGACCACATGGAGTCGCTCTCGTTTACTCATATATATTAGATTTGAATTAATTGGTTGTAAATCTACAAGCCTTCGTTCTGTTTCTCATCAATAGTAACCGATAGTTCTCGAAGCAGCAAAGCGTTAGAAATTAACGAAAAAATTGACCATACGTAAAACTTGTTAAAATTTCTACCTCGTCATTGCTCCAAAGAATTTAATACGTTTATGGGAGATGTTTAAGCATTCCAATTAAGACGGTATAAAACATTCTAAGCTGCGAATATTCAACATTACCATGATGGGGTCTAGACGTGATTTAAACACTACTCGATAATTGTTCTTGATCAAATAAGATACAGACTGAAGAGAAGTTTTGAAAAGTAGCCTCAATACTGGAAAATTAGTGTGCGGAGTGCCATTAATATAGATTCATTGTCCATAGAAATCGATATTATATAATAAATCAAAAGGCATTTATATATATGTCACAGCGAAAGTCTTAATAATTGGTCTTATTAACACTGGAGAGTTGAATAGACAAAATGTGCTAGGACACACACATACACACACACATACACACACATACATACACACATACACACATACGGACACACACACAAATATAATACACACGTTCATATTATAAAACTTCTGTCGACGTCTGTCAACATTTTTCAGAATTATGCACATATACACATGTATACATAACTACAAGCACGCGCTCACGTACACACAAACACACACACACATATGCACATATATTCATATATATATATTTGTGTGTGTATGTGTGTGTGTGTGTGTGTTGGTATGCATGCGTCTGTATATATAATAAAATAATAATGATAATAATAATAATAATAGGGAATATAATTCCAAATTTACAGGGAAAAATTCAATTTAGCAATTCTAACTCAAATTTCACAATATATAATATATGTATATAATTAAGAGAAATAACCTCTATTGAGCAATTCAATAGTGAAAGACATTATCTATATTATATAGGAAAAATTTAAATATACTATAATATATACTATGCAAAAAATCCGTAAATTAAGTTAACATTAAATTGACTACGCGCATTTCGTGACTATATCTTTAAATCGATAATAATAAAATCGATACTATTAAAATTAATTCGATTTAAAAATATAGCCACTTTTCAGGTCTGAAATAATAAAATCAATGTATGTATCTTAACATATAATGATTAACGAATAAATATAGAAATATACGTATCGTAACAATAAATAATCGAATAAAATTTAAGAATATTAATGAAAAATAAAATCATAATTTATCTTAGAATTAAGGAGCGAAGGGTGGCTGTGCGCAGGATGGGAGAGGCAGCTGTAAGATCGTCTTGTTGGTTTTGGAGTAAGAGAGAGGTGTTAAGTTGGAAGCCAGGAGGAGATGCGGAGCAGTGACTTGAGCACCTCTGCTGACCCACCAACGGGAGAGTGTTATGGTTCAAGGTCAAAACACCCGATAAACTTTGGATACCGTTTGACGACATCAGTTCCTCTTGGCCAAGGCTGCATTCACTTTGGTGAATGGATGAAGCAGCACCTTATAGGAGCTATTAACACACACCCACTCACACACACATGCATATATATATATATATATATATATTTATTAAATGGCAGATGTCTTCTAGGGCACTCATAAAAGCTCCTACGCTACTTCTTGTTGGCTACCGTATGTTAATTCCAAACTGGCGAGTTAACTGTATGGCATTGTTATGTGTGCGGTTCTCCCTGTAGCGTAAGATAAATATATTAATAACATATAATACTTCAAAGATGGAGATTTTTTAATTTATATTTTTATTAGCTTTTATTAATACGCACATGTGGTCCCAAAAATACATGTAGTGCCGAAACAAATGTAGCAATGCGTTAGGAGAAATATAAAATCTCCATCTATGAAGTATTCCTCGTAATTAATATATATAAACAAGGAGTTAAAACCCCTTTACTTGTGAGATTTTTGCTACCCTAGTAACTTTATTTATTTTTCCGTGTGAATTGTTAACAAGGTAAAAATACACTCATCAATTTATATATATATATATTATATATATATATATATATATAATATATAATATATATATATATATACACGTCTCTAAAGTGAACAAGGGCACTAATCCGCATCAGTATTGCTAGAAATAAGAGTCAAAACAACTCAAGAGCCAACAAAAGTACTTAATGAGCTGGTCAAGGGACAGCTCATTAAGATAGCTATTGAGTTGTTTTGACTCTTATTTCTAAACAAGCTTTTGATGGTTTTATAGATGTTTTCAAAATTGTAATGTTGCGATGCTAGGTGTTTGCATTATTTTGTCCAACCCCTGTATATATATATTATATATATATATATATATATATATATATATATATATATATATATATAGATATATATATATATATATATATATATATACATACATATACATATATGCCTGTTCTTCTATTTATCTAGTTATCTATCTATCTGTTATCTATCTGTCACATTGCTACACTCCATGGCTGAGTTTCATGATAAATGGAACATACTGCACAAATACAAGTGTGTGAATGTGTGTACACACACGTACATTCAAGCACGGAAACACATAACTACATAGACATATCACACACACACACACACACACACACACAAATATATATTTATTTCCGCATATACAAATACGTACAAACCTCTTCGCCCTCTTTCTTTCTTCATCTCTCTTTCTGTATATATATATATATATATATATATATGCACACATTCATACATAACATACCTCATACAAGCACACACACATGCAGGCACACACGCACACACACACAACACACACACACACACACACAACACACACACACACACACACACACACACACGCTCACTTATTTACCGAGTCACGACAAAAGTTCATCTAGTACATAAAAGTAATAACAGTATACGTTTGGGTTATTTGTATGGCTTCAAGGTAATTATTCCGTATTAGGCTATGAGAAGGAATCATAGCTTGAAGCTATAAAAATGGCGACTAAGACGAAATATCTTCGAGTGACACGGCACTGCTCTTTGTTCTGTTGCTCGAAATATTTCCACGATACTTCCTACCTGATGAATACATCTCCATGAAATTATACAGCCTCTCCCTCCTCCGCCTCATCATCATCATCATCATCATCATCATCATCATTGTTATTATTATTATGATTGTTGTTGTTATTGTCGTTGTTATTGTCGTTGTTATTATTATTATTATTATATTATATTATTATTATTATATTATTATTATTATTATTATTATTATTATTATTATTATCATTATTATTATTATTAAGGCGGCGAGGTGGCAGAATCCTTAGGATGCTGGACGAAACGTTTAGCGGTATTTCAACCGTCACTACGTTCTGAGTTCGAATTCCGCCGGCGTCGACTTTGTCTTTCATCCTTTCGGGGTCGATAAAATAAATACCAGTGAAACACGGCTCGATAAAATCGACTAGCCCCCACCCCACAAATTTGAGGCATTGTGCCTCCAGTAGAAAATATTATTATTATTATTATTATTATTATTATTATATTATTATTATCATGTTTTTTCCTTCTTTCTTCAAATTTTCTTCCGTTTCTCGCCGAGTGTTTTCCATACACGTAGGGCAGAGAAGGACATTGTATGCATTCCCAGATTACACGCGCAAATTCACAGATAAAATATGTATTTAAAAATTGGTCGACATCAGCTTGTTTGCTACGGGCCACATACTTGCCATGGAGAGGTTTCTGTTCCCATCTGCTAGCTAAATTTTCATGTGCTTTATTATTATTATTATTATTATTATTATTATTATTATTATTATTATTATTATTATTATTAGTATCATTATTATTATAAAAAAAAAATTTCAGAGTCTAGATCGCTGCAATGCACAGCGGTACCTGTTCAGTGGTCAAAGTAAACAGCCACGTTCGGTCCGTCAGGGCTGCATGCTGTCACCTCTTCTATAAGTATTGGCACTCGAGCCACTGTCGTGGAAGCTGGAGCAGCTAAGGGGCATCCGTTCGAACTGGGACAAGGAAGGGCAGTGTCAGCTTACGCGGACGGTGTCATCGTCATGGTGTCAGAGGCCTTCGAAGTGGAGACGGTCGGCACCATTCTAAAGGGATATGAGTCGTTTGTAGGGGCTAAAACCAACGCCAACAAATCGGCTGGTTTGCGGTTGCGCTCCTTGAGAGCTCCTGCAACTGGATGATGTCATCGAAGGCTGGACCGACGGAACAGTTAAAGTGCTCGGGGTCTGGTTTGGTCCCGACCTCCAGGTTGATAAGAACTGGGACGAGGTGGTGAACAGGGTGGCCAGTCTTACCCAGAAATGGGCTGAAAGAAAGCTGCTCCTGGAAGGTCGGGCAGAGGTGGCGAATGCTTACATCGTCTTCGTTATCATTTATCGCCTGACCGTCGTACCTTGTCTTGGTTGCTGCTTGACCAGGCTGGAGCGTCTCTTGTGAAAGGGACGCATTCCGATGGTCAGACAGTCAGTCTGTTGCTATCATCCTCTGAGTAGTGGATTAGGTATGCTGTGGCTCTTAATGCGCAAACACGCACTTAGATTATGCTACCTGCAACGATTTCTCGACGGTGAGCGTGTGTGGGCTCCGTTTGTGAGACTCGTTTTTTCGCAGCTCGTCTCCTTGACGGAGCTACAGTCCTGGGTGAAGAAAAGACAAAGACTAGGCACCTGGCACTTAGAATGTTGTCAGGTGCTCACAACCCTCTACCAGTCGGGAAATGGTATCGGTGGATGTTCCGCTTTAGAAATTTATAGAGGTTTAGTGGCAGGAAAGTGCGACGACGTTCTCGGGGAGACTCTGGGCAACGACGAGAACGAACTGGCTAATCAGTTCCGGAGGACTTTCCAGTCGGCAACTATCATGGATAATTTCCAGATGTCCTTGGCCTGGCAGTGTTACCAGAGGGTGCTGTCGGTTCGAAACAAGCTCTACAGGCACGTATGTGCTGTCAGACAGACTGGTCCGAGGTGCGCGCAGAGTGACGAAACCGTTCTGCACGCCCTCGTTCAGTGTCCGGGTATCACTGATTTGTGGGGTTATACCGATCAGCTGCTATCACGTGTGTGACTGATCCGTTTGTCGGTGGAGTCTGTAATGATGATTGCACCACCACCCTCCTTCAATCAAGCAGGCGAGGCAGTTTTTCTTTGCCTGGTTGCTGTGGTGAAAGAAGTTATTTGGTGGACAAGGCTGAAAAGCATGATGACAGATACACTCCTCTTTGGTAGAGCTCTTATTGACATTTTCAAGTTTCACTTGAAAAGGAAATTGAGAGTGGAGAGGGAAGTCCTCGGCGGAGTTTACTGAAAGGTGGGTGAAAGTTGGGAAAATGGCAAGAGTGGATGGTACCTCTCTAAGTGTAGACCTGTGAGTCGGAAAGAAGGAACTGGAAAGGACACTTGCTCATAATGTTTCAGGGAAATCTCAGACAGTGGGGTTCCTCGATTATCCCAAGATGCGTTCCTGTATCAGGAGGTGCACATCTTTATAATCCTTCTCAACCTTTTTATTAACCTTTGTATGCTATGCATTTGTCTCTTCTTTTTTTATTATCATCTCATTATTATGTGTAAACCCCCACACTTTATGTGTCTCTGTATTGCTCCCCCCGTCCTTCGCCCTGGTGGCAAATTAAATCATCATCATCATCATCGTCATTATCATCGTCATAATTATTATTATTATTATTATTATTATTATTATTATTATTATGCAAATATATGGGAAACTACCACCTGTGTCATCCCTTGTGAAAGGTAGGAGAGTCCAGTTTGCAGGACATTGTTGTAGAGCTGAAAAAGAAGTAATTTCTACTCTTCTCCTCTGGAAGCCATCTACTCGCAATACCAGAGGGCGCACACTCTCCTACCCTGATGTAATCTCCAGGGATACAGGCATCCAGCAACAGGACCTCCGTAATGTCTGGCGTAGCATGGTAAATTCCATTGTCTCGACCACGGTCGAACAATTATTATTATTATTATTATTATTATTATTATATTATTATTATTATTATTATTATTATTATTGTCATCATCATTATTATTCAGTAGTCTTATTTTTATCACGTGCTTTCACTGCACGACCGAGCTCAGCTCTGTGCGCCTTGCGTATGTGCTGTGGTTTGTTGTCATATTAACTGCATTGAAAGTGTTTTACGTAGGATGTGTGCGGTGTCTTATGCTATCTTCTGTATATTATATATACTTGTAAGTCCTGGTGTTTTTGCTACGAAATTCGTCTGAATGTGATTTTTTTTTCATATCCAATACGCCTACTATTATAAGAATTACTTCTGTTTTTATGATCCACATTCGAGCTGCCTCTGTTTCCAGATCTTTGTGTTTTGAACGTTTCTCCGTTTCTTTTAGAGAAATGTTGGTATAGATACGTCGATTAGAAAGCATGTTTTCTTCGTAATCTCTAATAACTATATCTAGCATTTTAGCCTTGGTTTCTCTATCTGTGTATATTGGTATATCCCAGAGTATGGTTGCTTTCTCATTTTTTGTGACTCTTCTTCTTCTTCTTCTTCTTCTTCTTCTTCTTCTTCTTCTTCTTCTTCTTCTTCTTCTTCTTCTTCTTCTCCGTCTCTTCACCTTCTTCTTCTTCTTCTTCTTCTTCTTCTTCTTCTTCTTCTTC